>NC_067116.1:976369-1007232 GCF_021347895.1 Acanthochromis polyacanthus
CCGGTGGGGCGGATTCTGGGAAAGGCTCGTAAGGTCACTCAAGGTGATTCTGAGAAAGGTGCTTGGCAGAAGTAGACTCAAATTTGAAGAAATGTACACCATTCTTACTGAGGCTGAAGCCATCATAAACTCAAGGCCACTCACCTATGTGCACAATGATGTGGATGAGCCACAGTCATTGACATCTGCTCATTTCTTGGTGGGTCAGAGACTAACTTGCCTGCCTCCCAAGCAATTTCCAGCTGATCTGAACCCTCCAACCGCAAATAAGGACGAGATGACACGGAGGTGGCGATACAGACAGAGACTGATGACCAATTTCTGGAACAGGCATTCTCAGTTGAAAGTGGGAGATGTTGCACTCATCAGAGAGGACAAAACACCCAGGCAGAGCTGGAAGCTGGGAAGAATCGAGGAACTGTTTCAAGGTCGTGACGGCCTCATGAGGTCATGTGCAGTTCGCACAAGTTCAGGGACTGTTCTGCGGAGACCCATCAAGCTGTTATATCCTTTGGAAATTTAGATAAACTTTAGTTTATCGGGGGGGAGGATGTTGAGAATTTATTCGTTATTTGCAAGAAGGAATAGGGTTAAAATATAAGCATAAGTTAACATTCATTTCGTTTAAACTGTTTTATGTGTTAAATGAGCAGTTAAATGGAAACCATCTTATTTGATTTGGATTGTTACATTAAAGGACTTTCATTACCCAAGATGCTTTAGCAAAAGGAGATGGAATGAGACGTGATGACGTCAGTTGTTTAAGGAAGAGAAAAAAAATCATTGTCAGCGGCAAGTTATCGCCTATGATTATCACACGCAATGTATACTCTGTTTTTTTCCCTCATAGTTTTCACTAAAGAATGTTTGAATGGAATAGCAAGTCTCGCCTTGTCGTTTTATTTTTAAGCCTATTCTTCTACAACACTGCCCAAAAGGAGGCCAGGTGTCAGCCACCTCTGTCAGAATATGTGGACAGCCTTTCTCCATCACACCTGTCCAAGTACTTGGACCAGGCGACGATCAAAACACTGTTTCTGATTCAACTCAGTAAAACCGATTTTATTTTATTTTCAAATGCACTGTTTATGGTCTGACCATGGTTTTGTACATAAAATATGTATGTTCACAAGTATCTGGCACACTTAGAAATTTGATTGCACTATTGTAAATAGCTTCTTTTCATGTTAATGTTGTGTCTTTAAAAATTTTGCACTGTTTTTCATTTTCGAGTTTTTTTCAGGTTACAAAATTGACCATATCTCAAAAAGCAAGTGATGTACATACTCCAAATAAATTTCCTGTGGTTCTAAAGGATATTGTGCAAATTTTTTTACATTCATAAATTTGAGGGATCTAGCTATGCAATTTCTGTATTTTGAAATATTTGTGAAAAAAACAAAAACAATTTTCATTTTTTTAAGGTGCATTGCACTTTTAAGCAATTTATTGTAGTAGTTAAGACATAAGTCAATACATATTATTTAAATTTGGGATATCAGGGTCATTTTGATGTAAAGCAGATAAAAAATACTCCAAAAAAATGGCACTACAGCATGTAAAAATTTAAAAATATGTCCTGGTGGACTTGCACAACAGTGTGTCTTAAAGGGTTAACCGATACTGATAACCGATAATTAACTACTTCTCATGGCCGATACCGATAAGTTCATATTTTTATATGCAATATAATCTTCAAATAATCTGCAGTTTGCGTACCAAGGAGAATAAAAACATTTAAAAAGCAGTGATTAAAAAACTAATATTTTAGTATGTCTGGCCAAACTATAACAGCAAACAACAGTACAGGCTCTTCAAATGTCCATTTACACACGTGGACAAAATTGTTGGTACCCCTCAGTTAAAGAAGGAAAAACCCACAATTCTCACTGAAATCACTTGAAACTCACAAAAGTAACAATAAATAAAAATTTATTGAAAATTAAATAATCAAAAACAGCCATTACTTTTGAATTGTTGATTAACATAATTATTTAAAAAAACAAACTAATGAAATAGGGCTGGACAAAAATGATGGTACCCATAACTTAATATTTTGTTGCACAACCTTTGTATTTTTGCGAAAATATCAAACAGCTAAAATGAATAGCACAGTGCATTTTCTCAAACAAAAATAAGTCTAAATAAAATCTTCTGTGATTGTTTACACAGGCTGCTACACTTTTCAAAACTAAAACCTTATGCCTTTGGTCAGTTGCTGTAAATGAAAATGTATGTGTATCAAATGTACTGAGATCAAATTCCAACTAAAGCAAAAATTGCATCTTTCGAGAAAAGGGTTTCACAGAACTGTGACTTGTTTATCTGGAAATAACAAAATTTATATTCAAGCATTTTATACATAACAAAATAATACAACCTTTAGAGCCTGAGGATGAAGTAGTTTTTGAGTCACATATTTTTCAACTATGAAATAAATTAAATGCATTGACATATGTCAACCTCAACTCCATAAATCCAAAAACATGAAAATAAAGTGCATCTCTCAACAAAAAGCATTTGCAGACTTATTGCTGTTTTAGCTGCATAGAATAGAGTACAGATTTCTCTGAAATGTTAGCTGAAAATAAAAATTTAAAAAATGTAAATTTTTCAATTTCAACTTAACATCTTTTCTCTTTTCACTTTGTCCAATGTCCTTTTATTTGTCTTTTCCATTTATGTGAGGGCATCAGTGGAAGATTTTTCTTGATAAAGAGTAGCATCTCTGCCTTCTCACACCCAATTCTGTTTCTTCTTTCATCAATAACATTTGCGGCAGCAGAAAACAAGCATTCACTGTCTATACTTGTACAAGGGGCTGACAGGTATTTCTGTACAAGTGAGGCAATGCTAGGGAACCGGGATTTGTTGCTTCTCCAGTATACCACGGGCTCTCAGTTCTGGGAATCGGGGGCTTTGACAGATATTCTTTTATCTAAAGAAAATGAAGAACATAAACATTAAATACCATTAATAATACAATTAATATTACTATGCTTGGTCTATTTTACAAGACACATTCAAAGCTTTATTTAAACAATAAATTGATTACCTGTCCTTCTGCTTGGCTTTGTGTAAGCTCTAATGTGACATCGTAGCATTGTTGTTGTCATCCGCCTAGGACTTCTTCCTTTTTGGCTCATCCACATTTTCTCCAACACTCACCTTGGCACGCAGAATTTCTGTTGCTTCCCTTTTCGTTGCTTAGTTAAAATGGCAGTCCATCTGGGGTTCAAGATTGCAGCAAGATAGAACAGAGGCTCTGTACAGATGTGACTGATTCGCTGCTCTATGGCTTGCAGTAAGGTGCTCTTTGAAGTTTTAATTCCATGATCTGTTACAACAGTCTTGTTTAACAGACGTTTTAGGGCTTCAATAGAGGGGATCACATCAGCTGCTGTGGCTGTAGCTGAGCTGATGTCTTTTGTCAGCTGTTCACATGGGTCAAGTATAGTTACCAAGTTCTCAATTAAAGTCCATTGATATGTGCTCAGAAACACAGGTAACTCGAAATCTACTGCATAAGCTGCAAGGCTCGCCTCTGCTCTGACAAACTTCTCAGCATGTAAAACGTGCTGTTCCACCTGGTGGGCACGTCTTGTTGAAGTCTTGTGTCTTTTGTGCCTAGTTGTGTCTGTAAATCTTTCAGATGGGGTGGCAAATTGAGAGTTCTTGAAGTGACCAACTATTTTCCTGCTCTGGCTCAGCACAGCCTCGTTTACAGCGAGCCGTAAAGTGTGTGCCATCCAGCCTAAGCTTGCAAGCCCACGGTCCTCCATAGCCTTGGTCATATTGCGTGTGTTATCCCTGAGCACAACATGCACTTTGTCTTTTGTTATATTCCACTTTACAAGCATGGTTTCAAAAGCTTGACCTATCATCGTTGCTGTGTGCGACCCAGAGCACTCCTGTGCGTGCAGCAACACTTTTTGCAGGTGAAAATCTTCATCTAACCACTTAGCCGTTCAGCTGAGCATACTGACCAGACTCACATCAGATGTCCATATATCCTTGTTGAAACTTATGTTTAGTCCATTCTTGTCAATCATATTATGAATGTGTATGGCGACCAAATCATACAAGGCAGGCAGGGACACATCTGAGAAGAAGCGGCGGCTTGGGATGGTGTAACGCGGTTCCAAATGCGCAATTAGCTTGCGAAAACCCGGATCCTCTATGACTGAAAAGGCTGGTCATCAAGCGCTATGAATTCCATGAGTCTGTCATTTATAGCTTCAGCCTTTTTGCTGTCTCTGGGAATTTTTTTTTTACAGTTTTCAAATGTCTGCTGAATTTTGACAACCACGCTCAGTGTTGTTTTAGCCTTGGTGATAGTAGCTGCTGTGGATGCTTCATATTCTTGTAAAATAGCTTCGCCACGATGACGACTTTTCAGATGAGAGATAAGATTTGTTGTGTTAAAACCTGTCGCGTTCTTCCCTCCTCTCAGAATCCTTGATGAACACGCTTTACAAACGGCAATGCTCTTGTCATCCGCTGCAACTGAGAAGAACATCCATATCAGTGAGGACATGTTTGCTCCTGTCAGTCACATATGCATGCTTCACGCGCATCAGATGACGTCAGGAGCGCGACCTGACCTGTTTAAAGGCGCACCATGCCAACAAGCAATTTTACTAAACCCACTACGTTATTGCAGGGTTCCCTCTACATCCATTCGGCAGCAGCAGCCTGGCTGCTAAAATCCCAGCCACACTCCTTTGATGTCTTTCTTTCTTTTCTTTTTTAATCGTCGCAACCATACACCACCGCCATGTCTCAAGAATCAAGCAAACAAACATATATTGTCATTGGCACACCTTTCGTATACAACCGAGATTACATTTGACCCGCTCTGTCAATGGCAGCTCAGGCTGCTGCGCTGTGAGCGTGCCACCTGTGACCCTTCTCACCTTCACAGCCGGTCAATGCACTGTGTCCTCGGGTACTAGCCAGTAGTAAGGTAACTATCACGTAACCTATCTTGCTCTCAGTCAGCTACTCTTTTTTTGGTTGGTGGTGGTGGCAGCTGGCGGGGTGGGGGAGGGGGCGGCGCTACCCGGAGAGGCAGCCGCTGCAGCTGGAAAAAATCCTAGAGGAAACACTAATTGGTTTAATTTATCAGATCAAATCCAATTTATCGGTTCCATAAAAAAATGACATCATTTCGCCCTTATATCGGCCGATAATTTATAGGATCGATAATATTGTGCATCCCTAATCATAACCCAAACCCCTCCAACTACCTCATCATCCCCATCCTGCAAGAAGTCCACTGGCTCCCATCAAGCAAAGAATTCAATTCAAATCCTTCTGTTCACCTTCAAGTCCATCCATCATCTCGCTCCATCATACCTCTCCAACCTCATCTCTGTCAACACTCGATCCTGTTCCCTCAGATTCTCCATTCACCTCACTGTCCCCTCCTGCCCGTTCAGCACCATGGATAGCAGAGCCTTCAGCCTTCACCATCAGATTTTCAAATCCAAAAATCTAAACTCATCTGTTCAGGATTGCATACTCTTCACACTCTAACCTCACTATGCCACACCTCTTTGTGTTCTTTGTTTTATTCTTGTTATGATACTTTTTAAATTGTATAGTTTTAATATTGTTGTCGATTTTATGCCTCTGTAAAGTGTCCTTGAGTTCCTTGAAAAGTGCTTTAAATAAAATGTATCATTACATTATTAGTATTAATCATTATTACCTGATCAACCCGACAAAGAATAAAGCTTATTAGCAGTAATTTGGACATTTTATTTAGAGCTTGGACACTTCAAGCATTAAAGGAAGCGATTGCAAGTTTAAGAAGCTGGTAACTAAGGAGAATGTCAGCCTGCAGTTTACTGCAGTGAACAAGAGCTTGGCGGTGGGTGATGTATCTATTAAGAGTAAAATCACAAGTACAAAACCTCAGATGGGTTAGATATTGGGACTGTGAGAGAAATAAGCCTTGTAATCAGATTTCGCACTAGGCATGTGTGTTACAGCATCAAAAGCGGAAGTGAGCGTACTGTGCAACAGAAATAACCATCCTGGACACATATATAGTACAGGGGCCTTGTACATATACAGTATAGCACAGGGGTATTGTACATATATAGTATAGCACGGTGGTATTCAACTACAAACTCAAAGCCATGGGAACTAGGGATGCAACGATACAGTTTTGTCACGATTCGATATCATATTTCGATATGAGGTCACGATTTCGATTGAAGGAGAACTACAAGTTTGAATATTTTTCAAATAAAACATTTTTTTTTATTTTACCAATGAGCAACAGAATTACACCATCTGATGTACTGTGTCAAAATACAGTCTAGTGCAAAAAAATCAAGTACTTAGCCTTTATAGACCTTTGAAAATACTAAAGTAGTCAGAACAATAATATAAACGTAACTTCAAAAACCATTAAAGCACCTGAAAGTCTTTCGGTCCATGAAAGTCTCCACTACAAGTAAACATTCCACATAAACATACATTTTAGCAGCTAGCTGGTAATGTCTGTCAACCTGAACTTAAAAAAAACAATCTGTGGTCTATTGTATTTTTAGATTTTATTGCAGAAAAATTAGCTTAACATTGTGTGCAGCAAGACGAGAGCGGGATGCTTCAACTATATCTCCTGCTGTGGAGAAAATTCTCTCACTAGCAACAGAAGTTCCCAGTACACAGAGGTGACGACGTGCAAGTTTTGAGAGATGAGGAAAGCTGGACCATTTGAAAGGATCAGCATCAACATGAATGCTAGGTGCCAATCTGTATGCATTGACCTCTCCTTCCACAGTATCAGGAACAAGGACATGTTCTGTTGTTCATTGTGTTGAAAAATCTCTCTTAACAGTTCTGCCATGGCTGTTTTCTTTGGTGGAGGTGGCTGGAGGGGCTGCAGGTTCCTGTTCAGTGGATGGTCTTGACGGCTGGATGACCCTATCACAAAATAAAGAGGAAAAAAACAACAATCTCAATATCACTATTAGAACCTAAAATACAAAGTATTGTAAATGTTAACAATATAGACAAGATAATGACAGGCATGACATACTGTAAATCTGAGGCTGCAGGCTCCTCCTCAGTGGGTGGTCTTGTCTCTGGATGATCCTATCACAAAATAAAGTGAAGAAAAATGAAAAACAATTCCAATATCTCCATTAGAACTGAAAACACAAATATTGTACATGTTAAGAATAATATACATCAAATAATGCCAAGCATTAATAGTCAGAACATGCAGTAAACTTTGTTTCATATTTTAATATAACAATAATAAAGATTATACCTTCTCTAGAATGTCCCTGGTGAGATCCCTGTAGACTTGGAGCTTAGCTGCCTCATCAAGGAAGGGATTTGAATCTGGGATCCAGGGCTGTAGATTTTGAAGGTAACTTATGAGCTTTGAGTCCGTGTACCAATTTTCCAGATCTTTTGCAATAGCCTTTTTGCCTGTGTAGCTGTTGGACTGTCCCCAACCAGGTGGTCCATGGATTTAATGAGTTGTTCTTTGAGTGGAAGGATCATCGATGTTGTTGGGGGTCATGTCACTGCTCATCAGAGAGGTGACTGTTTTGAGTGGTTTCAGTAGTTTTATGAGCTCCTCTGCCAGTTTTTGCTCATCATCAGACAGCATAGCCACAGTTTTTGTTAACAGTCCTGAGATTTTTGGCAAGCAATGCTGAGTAGACTGCTGCCTGCTGTTCAACATATCTTTCTAGCATATCATGAGTTGAGTTCCACCGAGTCTGGACGTCATGGAATAATTTGTGACGGGGCAAGTTTAGCATCTCTTGTTTTGCTCCCAGTGTGTTGTTGGCTGTAGTGCTCTGTGAAAAAAAGTGACTACTTTTCTGATCTTTCCTAGTAGGCAGGACTCACTACTGATTGCAATAATTTTCTTGGCTGCGAGGTTTACAACATGGGCAAAGCAGCCTATTTGTGGCCTGAGTCCCTCCATCTCACGTATTGCATTCACAATGTTGGCTGCGTTATCTGTAGTGACTGGTATTGTCACATTAGCCGTTTAATTTCCACTCTGTCACAGCATGTTTTAGTTCTTCTGACAAATTTGCGCTTGTATGACTCTCATACATGGGACGAGTTTGTAGTACAGCGGTCTTAATCTGCCAGTCAGAGTCCAAAATATAATGCACTGTTACCGTAAGGTAGCTCTCCGTTGCCCGAGAAGTCCAGCTGTCTGTAGTCAAAGCGATATTGTTTGTTGCAGCCAATTCATCAACAATGTTATGCCGGACTTGGTCGTAAATAGCAGGGATGACAGTCTGCGTAAAGTATGTACGAGAGGGGATTTCATAACAGGGATCTATTGTTTTCATGAGGTAATGAAAGCCCTCATTCTCAACCACAGAGTAAGGCTGCAATGCTTTGGTAATGAATGTCCTAACAGCATGTGTGATTTTCTTGTGTTTATCTGAGGCGAAGCTATACACACGTGGACAAAATTGTTGGTACCCCTCAGTTAAAGAAGGAAAAACCCACAATTCTCACTGAAATCACTTGAAACTCACAAAAGTAACAATAAATAAAAATTTATTGAAAATTAAATAATCAAAATCAGCCATCACTTTTGAATTGTTGATTAACATAATTATTTAAAAAAACAAACTAATGAAATAGGGCTGGACAAAAATGATGGTACCCATAACTTAATATTTTGTTGCACAACCTTTTGAGGCCATCACTGCAATTAAACGATTTCTGTATTTGTCAATGAGCGTTCTGCAGCTGTCAACAGGTATTTTGGCCCACTCCTCATGAGCAAACAGCTGCAGTTGTCTCAGGTTTGATGGGTGTCTTCTCCAAATGGCATGTTTCAGCTCCTTCCACATATGTTCAATGGGATTCAGATCTGGGCTCATAGAAGGCCACTTTAGAATAGTCCAACGCTTTTCTCTCAGCCATTCTTGGGTGTTTTTGGCTGTGTGTTTTGGATCGTTGTCCTGTTGGAAGACCCATGACCTGTGACTGAGACCAAGCTTTCTGACACTAGGCAGCACATTTCTCTCCAGAATGCCTTGATAGTCTTCAGATTTCATCGTACCTTGCACACTTTCAAGACACCCTGTGCCAGATGCAGCAAAGCAGCCCCAAAACATTACTGAGCCTCCTCCATGTTTCACCGTAGGGACAGTGTTCTTTTCTTCGTATGCTTGGTTTTTGAGTCTATGAACATAGAGTTGATGTGCCTTACCAAAAAGCTCCAGCTTGGTCTCATCTGTCCAAAGGACATTCTCCCAGAAGCTTTGTGGCTTGTCAACATGCATTTTTGCAAATTCCAGTCTGGCTTTTTTATGAGTTTTTTTCAGCAGTGGTGTCCTCCTTGGTCGTCTCCCATGAAGTCCACTTTGGCTCAAACAACGACGAATGGTGCGATCTGACACTGATGTACCTTGGCCTTGGAGTTCACCTTTAATTTCTTTGGAGGTTGCTCTGGGCTCTTTGGATACAATTCCAACGATCCGTCTCTTCAATTTGTCATCAATTTTCCTCTTGCGGCCACGTCCAGGGAGGTTGGCTACTGTCCCGTGGGTCTTGAACTTCTGAATAATATGAGCCACTGTTGTCACAGGAACTTCAAGCTGTTTAGAGATGGTCTTATAGCCTTTACCTTTAAGATGTTTGTCTATAATTTTTTTTCGGATGTCCTGGGACAATTCTCTCCTTCGCTTTCTGTTGTCCATGTTCAGTGTGGTACACACCTTTTCACCAAACAGCAGGGTGACTACTTGTCTCCCTTTAAATAGGCAGACTGACTGATTATGAGTTTGGAAACACCTGTGATGTCAATTAAATGACACACCTGAGTTAATCATGTCACTCTGGTCAAATAGTTTTCAATCTTTTATAGAGGTACCATCATTTTTGTCCAGGCCTGTTTCATTAGTTTGTTTTTTTAAATAATTATGTTAATCAACAATTCAAAAGTAATGGCTGTTTTTGATTATTTAATTTTCAATAAATTTTTATTTATTGTTACTTTTGTGAGTTTCAAGTGATTTCAGTGAGAATTGTGGGTTTTTCCTTCTTTAACTGAGGGGTACCAACAATTTTGTCCACGTGTGTAGTTCTTCTGAAAGGCATTGACAATACTCTGACATTTTGTCCGCGTTACCTTGTCTGTCTCGCTCGTAGACCACTTCTCCGGGTGATGACGCCGGAGATGGCTGCTCATGTTGGAGGTGTTGCCGGTTATGTACGGCGCACTTGCGAGGCAATGCTTGCACACAGTTTTACTTTTACTCACCATTTTCTTCCCCTGGTCATTATAATCAATAGCAAACCCAAAGTGCTGCCACACAGTTGATCTGTACGAAGGTGGTGCATTTTCAGACTTTGGTGTCTCCGTCTCGTTGCCGCTCGCCATGATTCCTTCTCTCCTCTACTTTCAAAACAACAGCAGCTAACAATACACGTGTTGCTAGCTGCACCCGCCTTCCCCCAGAACAAGCAGGGGGAGGGGGAGCAGAGGCGGAGCAAGGCAGAGTTTCTCACAGGCAGGGAGCTGAGAGAAGGCCATGTGCTGTTGCGCTGTGCAAGGGAAATGTCAGAAAATATGTTAGCGGCTTTCTTTCTTCGATTCATATCAAAATTTTTTGTGTATCGAATCAAAGAGGGCGTATCGAACGATTCGATAAAATATCGAGAATCGTTGCATCCCTAATGGGAACCCCGCATGTATTTAGTATCACTGTAACCATGACAACAAGTGAACACTTTGTCAGCTGCCTGCTGACAATCACAAGATTGCCATCCTACTACAAATCGACTGCTGTGGACTTATCACTCTGGAACTGTACAACGACTGAGAAGCCTTGGTGGAATACTGCGCTCTGTGCTTGCCTGTATGCACTCAAATGCAGCTGGATCTCAATGTCTTTCTAAGATCTGCACCCACTTTTCATTGGCTAGTGATATTAGTTTGATTGAGAGCAAAAGCTGCGTTCCCCTCATTCCGTTCCATTCAGACTGAACTCTTAAAGAAGCACCTTCAGCAACAGATTGGTACAGCCTAGGTGTAAGGAGGAGTGTTTCCGCAGGTCCTTTATTCCAGCATCAGTCAGACTTTATAATGTCGCCATATAAACTGGTCTACCTCTGTCACTGCTGTACTTTTTCCCTTCACACATGCATATCATTTAAGTGCAATAACTGTTTCAACCTCATCCTCATGTAAATAGTCTTCTTTAAAAAATCTTTTTGTATATATTGTTCTCTGCATTTTTGTACTGTGTGTAATTTATTCTGTACTGCCTTTATACTATTTTTTCTTCTCGAAGCTGCTGTAACAGTGAAGTTTCCCCAGTGTGGGATCAATAAAGCTTATCTTACCTTATCTTATTCCATTGGTAGATGAACTCGATTGGCAATGTAGTCCCATCTTTCTTTCTTTTTTTTTAACCAAACGCCGGCGCTGCACGCCGGAATTCCGGCACGGTGCCTGAATACTTACAGAAAACAGTGAAGGTACATGTCCATTGGATGTGTTTTTTCCCGCATGTAAATGCACATCTGAAAATCGCACGCATGTTGGGCAGTCACTAGCGGGCCACAACATTGTCGCTTGACCTTCAGCAGACCACTGGTCATGTGACCAAGCTTTCAGCATGACAGTCTGGCAGATGTGTCGGATATATTAGTCATTTTAGTTCAACTACGGCTAATTTAGACGACCGTTTAGACCGTGGGCACTCCTGCCATAAACAATAGAAAGGGTGCGCTAGTTCAAATAGAAGCGCCCTGTCAAATTTAAGGACCTACTTTGTATCAAAAGAAGTCTGGTTCCGGCCTCAGACTGCAGGCTGCCTTTTCGAGACCTGGGGTCTGGCATGTAGTTGATTAAACAAAGCCTCCATTCAGAGAATTTTGCCTCTAGGAATTTGTTGTAATCAAATTACTCGAATAACTCAAGGAATCATTTCAGCCCTAACGTAGCCAAAGTTACTCTCACTTCCATGATCCACCTGTATGCCAGTGACATCATCTTGTACTTATCCGGCCCTTCTCTCCACTCAGAGGCATCCACCCTTCAACTCAGCCTCACTTCTGTAGAGCAGTCCTTTCAAAATCTCCACCTCAGCCTTAACACCAGTAAGACTGAATGCATGCTGTTCGAGCGAAAATATGACATACCTAAGCATCTGGCTGGACTCATCTCTGTCTTTCGCCGCTCATATCAATAATCTTCACACAAAAACCAAATCTGGATTAGCTTTCCCCTTCCACAATAAAGCTTCCACTCAACAAAACAGCCTCAAACACCATTTTCTACTTTCAAGTAGAAACTCCATCAGCTCATAGTTGATTTTTGTTCCCGTTTATCACCTCTGGAGCCCATTTATGTGCATGCACGCACGCACGCCGTGTCTCTTTCATGTCATATATTCTTGTTCAACTGCACTCTTACTCTCATACGCACACGTGCACACAACTGTTCAAAAGTTTGGGGTCACTTAGAAATGTTCTTATGTTTGAAAGAAATGCTTTTTTTTAATGACGATGACATTAAATTAATCAGAAATACAGTCTAGACATTGTTAGACATTGTGGTAAATGACTATTCCTGGTGGAAACAGTTGATTTTTAATGGAATATCTACATAGACGACCATTTCCAGCAGCCATTACTTCTGTGTTCTAATGGTACATTGTGTTAGCAAATCGTGTTGAAAGGCTAAAAGATGATTAGAAAATCCTTGTGCAATTCTGTTAGCACATGAACAAAAGTGTGATTTTTCACAAATAACTATGAAATTGCCTGGAAGACCCCAAACTTTTGAACGGTATTGTACATATACATACACACTGGTCCTCCCTTCTCTTCTAGTTCGTGTCATTTACTCAGTTCCCATGTTTTCTTTAGTATTTCTCTCCTAAGTGTAGTTCGTATATGCATTCATTTTTGCCGAATTTAATTCTACCGAGGCCTCTTGTCCAGGTCATGTTAATAAATGAGAAATGGTTCTCAAACATTTTTACCTGGTTAAACAAAGCTCAAATAAAATAAAATAAAATGAACAAATGAAACATTAACTTAATGTGATCTCTGTATAACTATGGCAATGGGACAAGACTGTACAGAACGATAGCTAATATACTGTGTTTTGTATTCAGCCTTGTCATTGGTTTAGGGACTTCCACTAAATCTAAAACCCTCATTTGAAGTGTCTGTTAGCCTTTCTGGGGGATATGTTGCAAATGTCTTCAGATGTTTTGACAAAGATCGTGTCAACAAGCCAGTACTTAGGAAGAAAATTTTACATAATTTCCTGAATGTAAAATCTGACACGTTAACAGTGAATTACCGATTTATGACTGAAACAAATAAAACTTATCAGATTTTAACTGTTGACACCTAATATTCACGACAAAGTCCACATGGTTACAAGGGGAATTTGAAGGGGAACAAAAGCAAACACAATTTTACATGTAATAAGAATTAAATTGCAAAAAAATAAAAAATTCTAAATTACTATTTAACAATTGGCCCATCAAAATCCAAAGCATGAAACACAGCAAACAATCTGCAATTTCCCACAGTAAATAACCTGTTACACTAAAAACCTCTTCACAACAAAACAATCCTTATAACTGATGTACATGATGTAGTGACTTGTTCACTGTAGTCAACACTGGCACAGCTGCTGGAAACGGCTCCTCATCTGAAACAGATATTCACAAATACTGATGCAGCAACTTTATCAGTCCAGGGAATATGTCAGTACTTACTGCCACCTCTGAAATGCACTCAAACCCAGAGCAGAGCATCACTGATACTCTTCATCATTCTAGTTACATGTTGCACAGAGTTCAATGACACGATTGTGACAATTAGCAGTTAGACAGCAGGGAGTTGACCTTGTTGAATGCACACTTAAAGGAAACATAGCTATGACTTAATCTCATTCACCAGTAAAAGGCCCTACCTGACGGAGCAGCTGGATACTACAGAAATCTACTGTACATTCTCTGACAGCTAAACTGTTTGTCCCTCCCACTGGATAATTTATTGATTTATGCATCCCTAAAATACAGTGGAACTGCTTGTACTGAACTCCTAGTCCCTATAAAAAAAACAATCTACAGCATGAGCATACTTTTTTTTTTTTTTTAAATGAAGATGTCCTTCACATATTTCTGTAATACACAAGGCATTGTCAAATCAACATAGTGGCATGGGTAATAGCACATTCCTAGTCTGGGGGCAGAGAGGAAGCATAGTGTAGTTTTACCTTAGACAGAGAGAGGGAAGATAACATCATTTTGATGAGAAGGACTGGATTAAACAGGGATTTGCGTTAATATAAACATTCCCGAGTTGAGAATTTCTTTTCCCATGGCATTGTCACTTCTTTTTTCAGATTTCAACATGCTCTTTCCCGCTGACACAGTTCAACAGCGGTACTTCAGAGTTTGAGCAACTGCGGCATTTCCTGGGCTGTTAAACAGAGGCTTTTTGAAGAATCCACTTATCCCCTGTTCGCTTCGGATGACTGCCGGGTTAACTCCAGAAACAATGACACTTTGGAAAAGTTTATGCCCCAAAAAAATGCCCCACAGAATGAAAAACAGAGTTCACAATAATCATTCTTCGGAGAATATAGCCGGAGGTGTAAGGCAACATGGGGGACTGTGTTATTTCGAGAAAGAAAAGGTGACGGGGCAAAGAGTAAAAGAAAGAGAACTGAAATGACGTTATGATTTCAGCCCATCCCAAACAATGTGCTTAAAGCTGCAGCCACTGCTGCACTCTTCCTCCTGAAACCGGCGTTGCGACACACTCGACAGTTCATCTCAGGACCATCCTCAAATTGAGTGACAACAAAGCAGCCATCACCATAATACTCCAGCTTTATGGAAATTATACAAGACTTGGATTCGAACCGTGCACAAACAGAGGGAAAACAGTGTACCAGCTCAAAGTGTTCAGTCTTGTCTAATGAAATGATGCCAAACAATTGCCTATCAGAAGGCATAATTTAACATATTCTTTAAACATAAGAAAAGTCACCGTGTGGATTGTGCCAGAAACAAAGCAGTACAATATTTCTGTTTTTAGACATAGTTTACCTGTTATTCACACAGTTTTGTCATAAAATGATGGGGGATTATGTGCTTCTACAAAACAGCGACAGAATGTGTCAGAGTACATTCACTTTAGTACAAATTTAAAGCCCTGATTTAGTCTACCTCCCAGAATATTTCCATTTAATGTGACTTGATATTCCATCTTCATACAATTCAACAGATTTGGACAGTCAGGCTACTTTTAAAAATTCAGCTTGTAGATTTAATGATGTGCTTCTTCTATTCTTTCTTGATACTTAGCTTTGGTACTTGTTGCTAGTAATGTTCATGTGCGTTTACTTACAAATCTCAATACAGGACGTAAGCATGTAACTTTTTTTTACAGTGTGACATTGCTAATTTTACTGAAGTTGTCAACCCTTTGTCCACCACTGCTAAAAGCTGATGTTTAGTATTATATTTAGTTTTAACAATAAATGAAATTCTGAATAATTCCACTCAGAAATACCATAGCAGTTACCACCTTCCCCTTAACAGTAGCAAGTTGCATAGGCTATAAATACAGTATATTATGATGAGTGAAGGATTAAGTATGAAAAAATTATGTGATTGACTTTTACAAAACCAAAAACATATATTAGGACACTTATATTACACTTATTAGTATCATATAAAAATAGTGGATTAGTACTACTATCTCCTACTTGCTTCAAATAATATATGTGTACACACACACACACACACACACACACACACACATCTATACAATCATGGAAAAAATTATTAGACCTTTCTTGTTTTCTTCAATTTCTTGTTCATTTCAATGCTTGGTATCACTAAACATACAAATTAAATAGGTAAAAGATGCAACTGATTACATAATACGGTTTTGTCCCATTTCCCTATTTGACATGCTTAAGTTTAATTGTATTCTCAGGGTATGTAAGAGACCATTACATGTCAAAAGCAGCACTGCAGATGCAAAGGCCTAGAGTGGTTTCCTGCTTACATTCAAGCCACTGCACAACTTAGAAGTTGTCAGCTCTCACATAATACCTAAAACAAAAGAATTATGCAAAGCCACAAAGGCAGCCATCTTGGCACTGCTAGAAATTGGATTGAGTGAGAGACAGGTAGTGAAAAAAACGAAGATCTCCAAGACAGCTGTTCATTACACCTAGAAAAATAAGCTGAACATGGTACTACCAAATTGCTAGCTGGTCATGGCAGGAAACATCTTTCTACCCCACAAAAGATGACTGTGCATTCATCCGTTCCTGTCAGGAATCGTCGTCAGACCTCAAGGGGTCTTAAAAATGAGTGGACACTGTCCAGAAATGTGACTTGTTTGGCAAGAACAGTTGGAAACTGACTTCTTGAAGCTGGTCTGAAGTCACACAGGACCGGTTACTCATGACTGTTGATGACTGGGCTAAGGTTCTTCAGTGATGAATCCAATTTTCACTTGATGCCCACTCCAGCTAACTTACTGGTTAGGAGGAAGCTTGGAGAAGCTTAAAAAACAGACTGTCTTGCCCCTACAGTAAAACATGGGGTGGATCAATGATGATCTAGGGTTGTTTAACTATGGGTGGAACAGAGCAAAGGCAATTGTGTGAAGAGCAAATGAACCAGGTAATGTACAGGGCTATTCTTGAAAACAGTCATCTTCCATCAGCTGGGAAATTCTTTCCTGCCTCCAATGACTGGATTATCCAACAAAACCATGCCCCTTGCCATAAGGGAAGGTCAGTTAAAGCCTGGATGGAGAACTAGATCACTGAGCAACAGGAATGGGCTGCTGTGACAGTAGAACAATTTCAGAAGCTGGTGGAGAGTATGCCAAGATGTATGGCTGCAGTCATCAAAAACAATGGTTTTGCAATCAAGTACTAACTCCTGTGTGTCAGAAAAGAAAACAAGGAATGCCTAAAAGCACTGTTTTTGGTGTTTTTGGCAGTACAATGCCATAGCTATTGATGGAAGAACTTAAATGATTTTGGATATTATCAAGAAAATCATGGAAAATGGCTTGATATCAGCACTGAAATTTAAAATCTTATGAGCTATGTTTGTTGTTGTCATTATATTTGTCCAAACAAATGTGCCTTTAGTTGTAGGGTTACCACAACATCTTGGTGCATCAAAGAATCCCTTCTGGATTGAACCTGACTGGTTATCTGTTCATATACCAAGAAGACAATGACAAGCATACTTTAAAGCTGTGTAGAGACTACTTGACCAAGATAAAAGAATCTGAAGTACTGGAACTGATGGAATGGCAAAGTAAAAGTCCAGACTTGAATCCTATTGAACAGATCTGGGATTTATTGAAGTCAAAAAATAGATGGCACAAAAGCTTCACCCAAAGCAGGTCTCTGGAACAGTGAGAAAGTACTTGGAACTCAGTCACAAAAGAGACTGTGGAAAAGTACATAAAAACAATGGCAGCAAGTATGCAAACTGCTATCAGGGTCAAAGAAGATCATACAAAATGTTTAGATTTTTGGTTAGTATACAGACAGACAGACAGACAGATAGACAGATAGACAGATAGATAGATACGTGTGTGAGATTTATTTAATGGGACTGATGTGGGACAAAAGGGCGATATTTTATCTGCTCAACTTGAAGTCGAATCCTCCATTGTGTATTTCGAACTGAGCAGAGGCTTCGGGAGCTCTTGCCTCTGCCAGATCTGTGTTTTCTCAGCAGCCGACAAGCTCTCTGACAGGAGGCCCTCTGTCGGCCTGTCATTCTAACTCAGCCCGCTGGGTCTAACTGCGGCCATTTTCTGCTGACTAACACAAACATGCACAAATATCCACACATCCACAGACTAGGAGGTGGAGAACTTCAACTTGGCCTTCCACTTTACCGTGTGACGAAGCGAAAGAGAGCAGACGGGCCTACCGTTGTACGCTCCGTCACAAAGCCGCGAGCTCAACTTTCATCCGCGACTGCACACCTACACATAAACTGCAAGACATTCTGTCCGCTTTGTCGCCCGGCGTCAGAGGTCGAAAACCATATTTGCCGATGGGTTAAAGCCTGTGTAACGCTGGTACGTCTCTTTTTTTCCGGCACACAAGCAACCTCACTCGAAACTTCATTCAGAACTCTGGGACTTTAAAGTTATTTTGTTTTATAAAAGGCGTACTTGCGGTTCCCTGTGTGACATAAAATCGTCTGCTGTTTGGGAGTTTATTTGGTAAATTCGGCGTACATATAATAGTCAAAAAGAGGTTCGTGTCAATTCAATTTAAACTTGAAACCGTTCCAGCTCGCTTGCTTCCGCCTTGCTTAGTGTGTTTGACGTAAAACGCCAGCGGCATGAACGGGGCAACCGACTGCAAAAGTTAAGATTTCATTACATTGTGGGATAATTTGCGTGTCGTGTGTGTGCCGAATTTGAAGGATTGATTGTGACGACTCACTGTTATTTCTGAGTTGTGTAACGCAGTATGTGTATATACCATTGTCAGACGGATGTTTTATAATCCCGATTTTGAATGAAATTTAGCTACAGCTTGTCTCCATAGAATATCGTAACTGATCAAAGCATAATATTCGGACGCTGCAACAAAATATAAGCCACAAAAATGAAGAAAACTGGCTTGTTGACATACAGAGGAATACATGCAACTACACCGTCGCTTTCTGCTCCACTTTGAGCTGCGTAGCCTCTGTTCCTCATTCAAGTCCTCGCATTGCGTCTTTTTGAGGAAAACACGAAACAGCACACCAATAGGAAGAGACACCCAACTGCATTATATTGCCAGAGCAGGTTTAGTCCTACCATTTCGAAGCGGAGCCGCCACCGGGGGAAATTAAAGCTGCCCGCAGTGCCTGCCCATCCCACGCTGTCGGTCGTTATCATTCCATATTCCTTTCTAGCATCGTGCGCGTGCCAGCTGGAGTAAATCCGCGGTGCTCGAGACCAGAAACGTCCCGCGTCAGGCGGACCCCCCCACCCCCGTGGGCACGCTGCGGCAGAACAGAGGAGCTTCACCTTCTACCTATCATCTTTTCAGCTTTCTTACTGCTGTACACCTCAACGGTTTAACCTTTTCTGCTACAGTGGTCTTTTTTAAAATGCCCTTTCTATATTACTTTGTCCTTATAACTCTTTCCTCACCTTTTCTGTCTATTTTTGGGGCGCTTTGTTTCCCATAGTCTCAACTATATGTTCAATGTTTTTGATTTTGTAGACTGCTAACTTTGCAGAGCCCAACTGGTGTAGTTTCTGTAGGCAGAAGTTTGTGCCACTACAAACTGAATGAATCCTTTGAATCCTTTATATTTGAATGTGTGTTGCTTAACTTGAATTATTGTAATTAAAAACTTGATTTTTATTTTTCTCCCTGCTCCTCTTTCTATAATTTCTTTATTTTTTGTTATTCTCTTCTGTATTCCTAGGTTGACACCAACAGCCAAAACCAAATACTTGACCATTAAAGCGGATTCTGATTTGATCCTTATTGCCAATTCTACTCTCTACATTCAATTTTCACAATTATAATTAAAATATAAATGATTCAAATTGCATTTTCAGTAGCACAATTTTCTGCCCATAAGTTTCTTCCCTCACCTTCAGCTCTACTTGTGTTTCTGAACCTGGACTGTGTTTAGTCTTACTTTAAATCAGCCTGTTAACTTTTAAACTAAGTTGATAAGAAGACAACCATGGCAAATTATGTACCTTGTAAATATTTGCATGTTGTCACAGTGTGCAGAGTAGTGTGGGGACCTGTCCATAAATTCAATCAGACATATTTTTCTTTTTCTACTTTCCTTATTGCTTTTTTTTTTAATTCTACAAAAGTAATTCTAGTTCAAGTGGTAGTGCCATCAATGGATTGCACTACCATTCAAAGTATGTCACTAAAAGTTCAGAATACACTGCAATCAAAACACACTATATTTTTGCACAGATGAAATAGTTTGATTTTTATAAATACTGATGTTGGGATATTGTTAACAAGTCAAGTATTTTTTAAGTATTTTTTATTTTCAAAACTACTTATGCGGAGGAGATCTTATGGGATTTTAATCCACACTGCTGGTTGATGTTTTGGGACTCTGTTCATTTCACTCTGTCTGATATTTCTGTTACAGTTGTCATTGCTGAATGGAAATGCGCCATATTGAAAATGAGTAAAAACAATAACTAAGCAAAATATTTTTTTAAAAATCCTTTGGGGATATTCAACATGCATTTTTGTCTCAAAACTGTAATTTCTTTGGTTTCCAGACAGTTGTTTCAAGTTTAAATATTGAGTATACACATTTGTAACTTATTATGGGATATATTGTTACTATAAGTTTCCTACCCTTTTGCTACGCACCGATGCTTGATAATTTGTAAAGGATATCTGTAAAACTGTGGACAATTCAATTTTTCAATTCAATTCAATTCAATTTTATTTATATAGCGTCAATTACAGTCAACTCGTCTCAAGACGCTTTACAGAACCCAAATGCCTGACCCCCAGAGCAAGCCCAAAGGCGACAGTGGCAAGGAAAAACACCCTTTTAACAGGGAAGAAACCTCGAGCAGAACCCGGCTCTATATAGGGGGGACCCATCTGCCTGCTGGCCGGGCGGGTTGAGAAGGACAGAAGAGGGCAAGGGGAGGGATGGGAGAAGAGGGAGGGGTGGGAAAGCAAGGAAAACACAACACACATTTGGATACATGCATGACAGGATATGTGACACAGACAAAGTATAAGCTAACATTGAAAACTGACTCATAATTTACTCTTATGATGTACGGCTCTGACATTAAACATACTCCATATATAGCTAGCAGTAAAATTCAAACAGTATGTAAGTTAGCATAACAGTATAGTGAAGGCAATGCAGAGTTGACTGGTGGAAAAAGGGAGTTGGAAGCAGAGGGCTGGAGGAAGGTCAGCAACAGCATCCCACAGTGGACATGGTGGAGACTGGACCAGCTGGTGGAACATCAACCGCAGATCTGAAGCATCCAGCTCTGGGACCAGGGACACTCGGAGAAATAGCACAGGGGGAAACAGAGTGAATGTACTGCAATAACGGTATACATATTAAATGTAAAGGTAGATAGAGAAGGGCTCAGTGCGTCAAGAAAAGTCCCCCAGCAGCCTAGGCCTATAGCAGCATGACGAGAGGCAGAACGAAGGGACGTCCAAGAAGGAGTCAGCTGTGCAAATGAAGACACAAGCCGAACCCCTGTGGGTCACCCAGTCAGCCCCAACTATAAGATTTGTCAAAAAGGAACGTTTTAAGCCTGGTCTTAAAAATAGAGAGGGTGTCTGCCTCCCGAACCCAAACTGGGAGCAGGTTCCACAGGAGAGGCGCCTGATAACTGAAGGCTCTGCCTCCCATTCTACTTTTAGAAATTCTAGGAACAACAAGTAAGCCTGCAGCTTGAGAGCGAAGAGTTCTACTAGGATAATAAGGTACTATCAGATCTTTAAGATATGATGGAGATTGGTTATTAAGAGCTTTATATGTCAGAAGAAGGATTTTAAATTCTATTCTGGATTTAACAGGAAGCCAGTGAAGAGAAGCAAGTATAGGGGAAATATGATCTCTTTTGCTAACTCCTGTCAGTACTCTCGCAGCAGCGTTTTGGATCAACTGTAGATGTTTGAGAGAACTATTTGGACAACCCGATAATAAGGAATTGCAATAGTCAAGCCTGGAAGTAACAAAAGCATGAACTAATTTTTCTGCATCACTCTGAGACAGAATGTTCCTGATTTTTACAATATTACGCAGGTGAAAAAAGGAAGTCCTACAGACTTGCTTTATGTGTGAGTTAAAGGACATGTCCTGGTCAAAAATAACTCCAAGATTCCTCACAGTAGTACTGGAGGCCAATGTGATGCCATCCAGAGTAACTATTTGCTTTGAAAGCGAGTTTCTAAGATGTTTGGGGCCAAATACAATGACTTCAGTTTTGTCTGAATTTAGCAGTAGGAAGTTAAAAGTCATCCAGGTTTTAATGTCCTTAAGACAATCTTGCAGTCTAGCTAACTGATCAGTTTCATCTGGCTTCATAGATAAATACAATTGTGTGTCATCTGCATAACAATGGAAGTTAATACAATGCTTCCTAATAATATTGCCTAAAGGAAGCATGTATAATGTGAAAAGTATCGGTCCTAAGACAGAACCCTGAGGAACTCCATGATTAACTTTAGTATGCTCAGAAGAGTTATTGTTGACATGCACAAACTGGAACCTATCTGATAAGTAGGATTTAAACCAGTCCAGTGCTGTCCCTTTAATGCCAATTGAATGTTCTAGACGCTGTAATAAAATGTTGTGGTCGATTGTGTCAAACGCTGCACTAAGATCTAACAAAACAAGTATAGAGACTAGTCCATTATCTGATGCTATGAGAAGGTCATCACAAGCAGCAAACAAGGTAAGCTGTTGCTTTTCTTCTTCTGGTCACATTTCTTACTGTTTTTCATGCATCACCCCTTCTACCCACCAGATGTCCCCAATCATTCAGTCATAGTCTCCTATCCATCACATTCACCAGTTTTCACCCTCATCATCAATCATAAGGTGTATAGACACCAAACAAGTTTTACTAACCTGCTAGAGCTTTATATATATATATCTTTTGATATATTAAGTACACAGTTCTCATCCAATATAGGCTACCAAAAGCCCTTATTATTTCTCTGTTTTGTACAACCCTGCCCCTCTCTCCTCTTGCCTGTGACCCGGAAACCAATCTCAGTGCACTGTCAAGCGGTATGGACCCGAATACAGGCCCACTGACGTTTAACGGCAAAAGCATTTTTAGCTGCAAACACGATGATAGAAACACTATACATCCATGGAAAGCTTAGATTCTCATGAATCCGCCGGTATAAACCACTTTCAGATGTGATTACCACAGCGGGTAATATAAATGCATTTCTCCAACAAACAACAAAAATTTAAAGGGATGCTTCTCACCTTTGGACGCTCTTTTACTGGTCAAAGATGAAAATAATCCACAAAATCCGGCCAGAATCCAAGCTTCGGCATCCAGAGAATACTAGCAAGTATAATATTTTGTCCAAAACATGTCTTGAAATAAGTAAATAATCCACAAATAGCTCGGCTCCGTGTGCGCACGCATGGCACGTGGAGGCGCTGCGCGTTTCATAATTCACTGTATTTATGCCCATATTTTTATTCAGCTTGCAAAGATCCATGTGGTCGTGGATGTAAAATGGCGACTGAAGTCTTTCCTTTATGTCTACACTGCATTTCAACCAATCAAGTGACTCTGGCCTGCCTACGAACCCTAAACGGCCAACCGTAGCCAAGACTGACCGATCTGGACCTACCTATTTTCTTCAGTAAATTCTGAGCAAATCACGTCGGAGAAAACGTTTGACTGACAGGGCTGATAGCCAATGAGCATGCTGAATAGCAGGATTATAAATAGAGCCTCTGCCAGCGGGGTTGTGTGACATTTTCACACTTTGGCTCTGGCTGCAGAAGGAGCCTCTCTGGCTGAATCCCAAACCGCCCCCTACACACTATCCCTCCGTTTGTGCGTTCCCGCGGAGGGTCCTCCATATTAAGGGCGGTCCCAAACTGCGTAGTGCGGAGGGGGAGTGGACTGTTCAGCCCTTAAATAGCGAGTCTGCATCGATGCTCACTCTCGACAACTTTTTCAGGAAGTGCAACGTCGAAATGGAGGAGGAAACAACATATCGATGTAAGTTCCACATGCGTCCATTATTTCTCCCACGCCTTTTTCACACTGACAGAACATCACAAAAAGAGTGGTGAAAAAAGATAAAACAAAAGAAACAAATCTTCTCTACTGATGTTTGATTTAATTGTGCACCCCCTGACACCTTAAAATTTGAACACAACTGACAGAATTCATTTATTCATTCATTCATTTATTGGATTTGAAATGCCAGATAATAGGATTGGAAAACCTGAGTGAAAAAAAGTGGGAAGCTGGAAGCAGCAGCGATCCTTGTTAGTTGCAACCTGTGCCACATCGCTCCAGCCATGCACAATAGGCGTCTTTGTGTTACCATGGCAATGACGTCTTCCGTTTTCCGGTGAGGCGACAGGGCGTCCCATTCCTGACGATCGTATTTATACCCTCCCCCGTCAATAATAGGTGCCCTCCACAGCTGCGAGTGTGACTCCTTTTGGAGTGACACTCGGTAGTGGAGGGGGAGTGTGTAGGGGGCGGTTTGGGATTCAGCCTCGGTCTCCCTCTCTGTCTGCCTCCCAGTATCTGCGTCTGATCCACGCGGAAGTGCCTTTTTTGAGTTCTTTATGAGTTTTTGGAGTGAAAATAATGTGAAAACGGGCTATAAAACGAACATATACCATTTTTGCCCAGGGTGTGCAGAGGATGTACAGAGGGTGTCCAAAATTGACAGCACCGGGCCATAAAAGTACAAATGCATGTGTGAAACACTCATTTCTTGTAGTATTGCTCTGAAATTTTGACCTGAACTATGTAAGACCCCAGGCTCTTGCCTTTTTGTGTTTTCAAGCTGTCGCAGTGCTGCCACACTTATTTTCAGGTGTTTTATTAGGGAAAAAATTTAGGCGAGAATAAAATTAATCCTAATTCAGTGTGTTCCAACATAAAATATTCTGTGCCAGTAGCACCTGGAGTAATTCTGACTGCACTGGGTGAAAAGTCAGGTTGTCAGCTTTCAAAGGAGACCCCAACCATGCCTGTACTCCAAACACTTCAAGAACAGCATTCAATTTACTTTCTGTACATCTTCAGTTGAAATTTCAGGCGAAAATTGACCGAAGCTTATAGGGTTAAAGGATGTCTCATTTTGCATTCTATTTGTCTTAAAAGTTAGAGCTGGGAATGTGTCACACCCAAGTTGACCATGCTCCAGTACAAGTAAGAAATCCAAGTAGCAAACATTCAGGAAAACCTTTGCTTTAAGATTAGTCTTTGTCACAAATACCAGTTGATAAAGCACAGTGTTTTGTGCATGCAAACACTGTAGCAGCAAGTCCACAGATGGACAATACTGTGTGTATGTGTGATTTCAAGGAAGTCACAAAAGCTAATAAACAATGTTACAGCGTTCACTACAACTGATACACTGAGATCAGGATTGGTGTGTAAAATAATGTGCAGGCAATGAACACATCAGGTCAAATCTGAATTAGAGATATTTCTTTTACACAAAACATACATCCATTATCTATACACCGCTCAATCCTCATCAGGGTCACGGGGTGAGGGGTGGGGGGTCTGGAGCCTGTCCCAACTGACTCAGGACAAAGGCAGGGACACCCTTAGAGACAAAGAATCAAGGACATTCACAGACAATTTAGAATCACTTCAGCATGTTGGACTGTGAGAGGAAGCTGGAGAACCCGGAAAGAACCCATGCTGCACAGGAGGAACATGCAAACTCCAAGACTGCAAAGATCCTAGGCACCCTAACTGGGACATGAACTGGGGATCTTGTACCTGTGAGGCAACAGTACCACCACGCCACCTTGCAGGCTATACACAAGATCAAAAATGGGAAAAGGGGTAATAAGGAATTAAATTAATGAGCTCCACAGACCTCTATGGGAAAAAGGGCAAGTCACTTGCAAGAGAGGAAACACTAGGAGTCTAAAGGGGTTGTGGATGGAGATTCAGCTCACCAGTATTCCCTCAGCTACTGATGAGCTTTCCCTTTTGCTGGGCAGGTTGGAGAGTTGGCGATGTATGTCATATCTTTCCAATATACAGACAGGCATTAGTGGTGCAAAAATGGTTCTTTTCCTGCTCGGTTAACTGGGCTTGGGCTCAGGCCTAGGAGAAACAGGTGCAGTGTAAGTGTTTCAAGGACTTACAGGGTTTCTTGAGGCATTTCTAGCTTATCAGTGATTATTTTCTCTGTCATTCACGGAGCCAGTTATCCAGCCAGATGGTCAGGGAGATGAGTTGGTCCAAGTTAGAAGAATCATCCCTCGTGGCTAGCTAGTCTTTGATGGAGTTGTTCAGTGTTTTAAATCAAACCCTCTCGCTTAAGAGCTGCATCATTCGAACCCCTCTCAGCCACTAAGTTGAGGAATTTAACCTGGAACTCTGCCACACTTTGGGTTCCTTGGTGAATTGAGAGGAGCTGGCTCCCGGTGTGTCTTCTGTTCAGTGGGTGGTCAAATACTTTTCTCATCTCACTAGTAAAGACTTTGTATGACTTCCAGGCCTCAGATCTACCCAAACCCAGCCAACATGTACATGTGGGCCCCATATGGGTTGTAAAGGGGCAACATGGGTACCAAGTGGGTATGGGCTTGAACTGGGCAAATTGCCTGGGCCCCACATGGTTTCAGTAACATGGGTCCTACATAGGAAGCCTATATTGTCAGCCCATATGGGTCCCATAGGGGATATGAGTCAGCTAAGTGGACATGGGATAGAAGTAGGCAGGTTATATGGTTCCCATATGGGCCACTTAACATGAACCTCACATGGAAAGGTCCCAACTCAAAAGGTCCCATAAGGGATATAAGTGGGCAGAGTGGGCATGGGGTGGAATTGGGTATATTTTCTTGGGCCCCATATGGTTCCTTCAACTTTGGCCCATATGGGAAGCCTTTGTGGGATAACCATGTGAGCCCTGCAAGTGATGGGAGTGGGGTAAGTGGGCATTGGCTGGTGTTAGACAGGTTGTGTGGGCCCAATGTGGTTTTTGTAACATGAGGCCTAGATGGTTAGCCCATGTGGGCCTGCTATATGGGCCCCATAAGGGATGTAATGGGGCCAAGTAAACATGGGATGGAACTTGATAACACCATTGGGGAACCATGTTGGTTCAGTAACATGGGTCCAACATGGTAAGCCAATGTGGGTCTACTCTATGGGTCCCATAAGGGATGTAAGTGGGCAAAGTAGGCATGGGGTGGAACTCGGTAACACTATCTGGGACCCATGTTGCTTCAGTAACATGGGTCCAACATGGTATGCCAATGTGGGCCTACTGTATGGGCCCGAAAAGAGATATAATGGGGCAAAGTAAACATGGGGTGGAACATGGCAATAATATCTGGGGCCCGTGTTGCTTCAGTAACATGGGTCCCACTTAAATCAGAAAGTCATGACTGTGGGGAAGAATTATGTATAGGTTAGACAGCATTTGCTGCGTTTTTGTTTGTTTTTTTAAATGTGTTCCGTTTATTGTTTCATCCTAATATCAAAATCTCAGTTAAACAATGGTGCACTAACTTTCATAATTAACATTAATACAGACATTCTGATTCTGAATAAGACCCTGATTAAAATATACAGGCTGTATATTTCTTCCTAATAACTCTGTGACTACATGAAAGCAGCTATCAAGTGTGCTGTAACAAAGTAAAATGTGCCTCAAATTTTTATTTATTTTAGGGCTGGGCACGTTAATGCGTTAATTTTGCGTTAACTAATGAATTCATTATCGCCGACAATTTTTTTCTTCCCTTAACGCAGTTTTTATTATTTATTTTTTGTAAGCGTCTGTTGATCAATGGCTTTTATTTTGAAAAGTCCATCCTGAGCGAGCCTTGCTTCCTGCTGCAGCATGCCGCTCACGGGAAACTGCGGAAGAGACCGGAATAAACACATATGGAGAAGGGTACGGAACTTTTACATGGCCATTTTCATTTTAAAGTTCTTCCAGACGGTGCAGTTGACAGAACTAAAGACATTTGCAACCACTGCAATGCTGAACTGTCTTATCATCGTAGTTTAACGAGTCTGAAATACCATCTAAATGCAATACACTCCGTTGATGCCAGCAAATCGTTCAGTCAAACAAGTGGAGCGAGGTTTCGGCAGACTATGTTAGATGCAACTTGTGGTCGAAGAATAGATAAACAACGCCAAGAGAAGCTAACCGATGCTATAGCCAAGTGGATAGCTACAGCCTGCAGCCCGCTTAATGTTGTGGACGACGTTGGACTGAGAAACGTTCTCAGAATCGCAACTAATGACGTCGGGTATGAGATTCCCTGCAGACGCACCATCACAAGAAGAATACAGGAGTTGTATGAAAAGGAGAGGACTGCAAAAGCGACAACTTTACAACGTGAAACCTCAGTTGCTCTCACTGGGGACCACTGGACTTCACTGGGTAACCACAATTACCTCGGAGTTACAGTGCATTATATTGATGAACAGTGGGGGCTGCATTCACATGCTCTAAGTGTAATAAAAACAGCAGAGAGACATTATGCTGAAACGTGCACCGAACAATTTATTCAAGTTGCACAACAGTGGGAAGTGAATAAAGGGAATAAAGGGAATAAAGTCGCCTCACTTTGCACAGATAGTGCAAAAAACATGATCGCTGCTGCGAGACATCTGCCCTTTGAACATATCCCCTGCTTTGCACACAGTCTGTAGCGTTCCATCACGGTGTCTCTACAGAACAGTCCGTTTGACAGTGTCCTGGCCAAGTGCAGAAAAGTTGTAGGGTACTTTAAACACAGTCCAGCTAATGGTGCAGAACTGGATCAGAAACAAGTGGAATGTGGACAAAAGAAGGAATCCCTAGTGCAAGATGTTCCAACGAGATGGAATTCCACCCTGGCCATGATACAAAGCATCCGCAGGAACGAACAGCCACTGAGGGATGTGCTCTCGACACACACCAAGATTTCCATGCCAACTACAGCTGAAATGGAGAAACTGCGTAGGTTGGAAATGCTGCTAGAACCTTCCAGGTATGGTTTACATAGTATTTCTCATTATCCTCTGTGTGTGTGTGTGTGTGTGTGTGTGTGTGTGTGTGTGTGTGTGTGAGAGAGAGAGAGAGAACAAAGAAATATGTAAATGCAGCATGAATGTGTAGAGATTATTTCTGTGGATAAGTAAATGCAATTTATTTTGATGTAAATGGAGTTTATTTTGTGTTGCAGGTATGTGACTGAACTTTGGGAGGAGAAACATACGTCTCATGCTCTGTGGCTCTACCTGCTTTTTGCCATGTCTCTCGGATGATGGCGAGCTCAGATGAGGACCCTGCCTATGTGACAAAGTTCAAGTCTACATTCAGAAAAGACCTGGAGACATGCAAGGAAAACGCCAACATTCCATATCTGAAGATTGCTACTGCACTGGACCCTAGGTTCAAAGACCTCAAGTGTTTACCCAGAGCTGAGAGGGGTGAGGTGTGGACCTTAGTCATCAACCTATTGAAGGAACAGGTGGTTGTTGCAGAAAAACCTGTAGAGGAAAAAACATCAGAGCCACCAAAGAAAAAGTTAACCCTGATGGCTGATTCATCTGAATCTGACTGTTAGGAATGTGGGGTGTGGAGAACCCAGGCGCAGACATCACAGACAAAACGCTAGGCATAATTAAAAGAATTTAACTAAATCAAAGAAACCTTTACAAACTGAAAGTGAGACTGAGTGGACAAAAAACTAACTAGACAGAGGCAAAACAGCAGACTAGAAGGGAGGACAAAAAACTTAACTAGACAGCGGCCAAAACGGCAAACTAAATAGGTACTTACACGAGGAGAAACAAACGACTAACACAAAAGCAACTAGAGTCCAAATAGCAAATTGAGTCCAAAAGAGGTTTATCCAGAAAAGGGTGAAAAATGACAAAATCCAACAACTGATATAATCCAGCGGTGGAGGGTAAGTGGGGAGTGAAGATAGAAGCTGCATGGAGATCCAACTATTGCACCAGCGAAGACTGAGGGGAATGGCAGAGCTTAAATAACAGGAGATAGGTGCGTAGAATTGACTAATTAGTGGCAGCTGACGCTCGTGCCGTAATCAGAGCAGGTGACAAAGCCAGAAGATGAGTGACAGGAGAGAAGGGCCACAGACAGAGGGAGACAAAGACACACCAGCAAAAATACACACAGAAGAGCAACCAACACAGAAGGAAACAACAGGCATACGTCTAAACAGAAAACAACAAGGTCCAAGAAGGGTCAAATCCAAACGAGGGGAGGAAGGAAAAGGGAGGAAAAGTGGAACAGGAACAAAGGCAGCACAGGGGCAGAATCCTGACAGACTCTGAACAGGAAGACAACTCAATTGAGAACAGTGTGCGTCGATTCAGAGCAGAGCCCACCATCAGTTCAGATTCTTGTCCTTTAGAGTGATGGTCCAAACATGCACACTCACACAGCATGCTAGCCCCCTATGCATTCAAGTACTTGGGTACACCTTCAACATTTCAGTTTTTTGTGTGTTTAAAATGCTGATCACATGCACTTGAATTCAATTCATGAAGTCAAATTCTAGGAATGACAAACTGGACTGAAAGTTCTCAGGTTACTGCTTTGACTGAGATTCTATTTTGAATGAGATTCTCCAAAGGAGGAGAATAAACATGGACTTCACAAATTAGTTCCTTGCTACTGTATAAAGAAATGCTGTTTGCACAACAAATATATGGCACTGGTTTCACATTTTCAATAAAACTGTGCTATATGCTACTTTTTGAATTCAGAGTTGGATTTGTGTATAACATGCGATTAATCATGATTAATCACAGGAACTCATGCGATTAATGCGATTAAAATTTTTTCGTTTGCCCAGCCCTAATTTATTTATTTATTTTTTGGGCTCGCTACTCGAAGCGGCAGCTCTATGTCAAGCACAACAACAACAATGGCAATAACAGCAACTACAACATTCTCCGATAAATGCACGATCGTCGGTGTGACATGCAGACCGCAGTGGGACGACTCATCTCAGACCGGATCATGTGAATCCAACTGCAGAAATGTCTGGGGGATGGGAGCTTCGTGGTAACCGTAGTAACACACACGCACATACACACACACCCACACACCTGTCTATGTGGTCATTAACACG
>NC_067116.1:1007332-1074826 GCF_021347895.1 Acanthochromis polyacanthus
TCTGTCTGTCTGTCTGTGTCTGTCTGTGTCTGTCTGTCTGTGTCTGTCTGTCTGTGTGTGTCTGTCTGTCTGTCTGTCTGTCTGTCTGTGTGTGTATGTCTGTCTGTGTCTGTCAGTTTTTATAAAAGGCAGACACCACCTCCTCTGAACTCAGCACACTTGAACTTCCTTATTTTCACTTCAGTCCAAACGTGTTGCGGCACGACTTCCCTCCTACTGACAATGAAAAAAATCAGTTAACCTGTCAGGATCTGAAATAGAACACCCTAAGGCTGCCACAGGAAACATGTCACAGACTTTCCAGCCTGCAGCTGATTGGACGAGTGTTTGACCCAGAGGCAGAGTGTGGATGTTTAACCAACCAACAGTCTGAAAATTATCTGAATTTCAGATCGTTTACGCTTTGTTTTTCTCTAGTTTTCAGCAGCAGGATCCAGGCAGAAAAGTTTCCCACCTGCTGAACATCTTCCTTCATGGCAGGAATCAGAAACTCAGACTTTTCTGTCCACGTCTGTTTTCCAACATGAAACGTGCAGGAATATGAGCAGCATGAAGAGTTGTGTGTTTTTTGTGATGTTTCTGTGGAAGCTGACTGTTTCCAGAGGAGGTGAGTGAACGCTGACACCAGGATTATAAAAACTTTGCTCATTTTAAATTCTCATTTCACTTCACTGTTGGGGGATCCGGATACCACCGTAGCGAACGGACATTCGGATATTCAGGATATTCGGGTCCAGCCCTAATCTCAAGTAAACAGTAAACAAAAAAGTTTTCTGAAAATTTATGAAAACGGAGTTATCTGTTTTTGCAAATGAACTCTTTATTTGTAAAGGCATTTGTCTGTTTTTTGTTTCATAAATCAAATAATTTCAGAAATACATACTTTTCTAATTTCCCATCGACCCATGTCCAGCATGTTTTTTTCCACACATTGTAAAAACGACAATTTATCAGGAAACATTTAAAATTAATGCCTGAAATGTTCTTTTATTTCTCACCATGACATTCATTCACAAGCTGCATCATTGGTTCAAATAGTCTGGATTCATGGCTGAGTTCAAAAGGACAATAAACAAAAAACGAATATTGCACAAGTCAGTACTCATATTTTTGTAATCACATTTGGATGGTTACTGACTCAGCCGGTGTGTCTAGTTTGACAAACAAAACAAAGGTCCTATAGTTCCTCAGAAAGCTTAACTGGTTGAGCAGGTGTCCAATCAACAGAGGCTATAGTCCCAGATGCAGCAGTCTGGGCTTGATTCCAGCTCACGGCTGTTTGCAGAAGGTCTTTCCCCATTCTGCTCTTTATTTCCTGTCTAAGTCGTCTAATAAAGACAACAAAAACAAAACAGTAACTGAAACAAAACTTAAGTACTGCTAGACAGTCTGATCCAAGTAGAACAGAGATCTGAAGGAAAATAAGAAAACTGTTTTAGAATACAGGCGTAGAGCTTCGTTTTCAGTCACATTTTCACCTCAGTGCGCTGCTCTGTTACTGACTGGGAGAAATGCTTGAATGTCAACTGTCCTGAAGTTACTATAAATGTACAAGTACTCACATTTTAACTAAGTCCAGCTGTGACTTTGGTCTGGGACTAGTTCATTCTCAGTTTAACACAAAGCAAGACAATCATTTTCTTTGCATCAGTTTCCAGAATGATGAAGAGAATAAATTCACCACAAAAGTGTGAAGGACATCACTAAATGTTGTGATATTATTAGTGGACTTCTCACATTTTTTTCATGTTTCAACTCAGCCACAATCAGAACATTTGATCCACTTTTCCAATATTGCAGATACTGAATCAACAACATGATGACATGACACTGATTCAGTTTTATGTTTATGATTTTTATCTTTAACACTTCCTCCATCAAATATAGAATAAAACTTCAATATTTGAAAAACTCATCCTAAAAGTGGGTTTATAAAACCAACAAGATTATCTTGGTAAGTATTTTTTTAATTTTACAGATATCTTTATAAATGTCTATATTTTATGCTATAAAAAATTCAGGAACGCTGCTCAACAACTAAATCTAAGTGTGTTTCTGATGCAGGTCTGAGTCTGTCACTAACATGGTCTTTACCTGATGTTGCAGATACTGAGGTGTCCTGTGTTTTCATGGAGAGATGCATCTTACCGTGCAGCTTCCAGGTCGCTGATCATGTCGTCATCCACTGGATTCAGTTGACAAAAGGAATCCCTCGTGTCCATTCGTACTACAACAACCAAGATGACTTTGGACACCAACATCAGATCTTCAGAAACAGGACGTCACTGATCAAGGACCAGATCTCCAGAGGAAACGCCTCACTGCAGCTGACAGGAGTGAAGGTTCAGGATGAAGGAAGATATCAGTGTTTCATCAGCACCATCAACAGAAACAAATATTTGTTTATCAACCTAAAAGTTCATGGTAGGAGAATACAGAAATATCATTTGTTTTCTTTCTGTTCAATGGTTTTCTAAATATAGGAACAGTTTCGTCACATAGTTCATTCAACTTAAAGTTCCTTTTAACTCAGAATATTAGTAACTTGGACAGAGGTGACCTGGTCAGAACTGTCATCTGGGTGTTGGTTCTTTCTGTGTAAAGTTTCATGTTTTCATCTGGTGCTTCAGCTTCCTGCTGAGGTTAATGAATGATTCTAGATTGACTGTAGGTGTGAATGTGTTTGATCATCTCTGTGTTGGTCCACTGATGGACTGATGATCCATCAGCTGATGGACTCCAGTCCTCCTGTGATAAAGTGGTCAACAGAAAATGGATGGATATCAGTAACTATCTGTGCATCTCCTCTTTTCCAGCTCCAGTCCATGATGTCAACATCCAGCAGGTAGAAAACAGGATGACCTGCAGCTCAGAGGGGATCTACCCTCAACCTGAGCTCACCTGGTCCACCACACCTCCATCCAACATCAACCTCCACAACACAACCACAGTCCAGCAGAATGAAGAGCAGCTTTACAGCATCAGTAGTTCTCTGATCCTCTCACACAGTCGTACTCATCTGGTCTACAGCTGCACCGTCAGCACTCCAACAAACAGGAGGAGAGCTGCTTGGAGGAAACTCAGTGAGGAAAACATCTCATCTCAACAATCCACTCACACATTATTGACTTGCTTCATTCTGGTCTTTTTCTCTTCCATCATTTCAGCTCCTATCAGTGGATCAACAAGTGAAACAATCATCACCTGCGCTGCCTCCAACTTTTCCTTCTCTCACCTGCTTTGGAGATTCAACCACAGTCAGATGATGGTGAAGCAGAGCAGGACTGATGGCAGCTCCACAGTCTCAGAGGAGTGGAGGCAGCAGGTGAAGGATGTGTCAGAGTCAGGAGACATCACACTGCAGGACTTATCTTCAGAGCAGGAGGGAATCTACACCTGTCAACTCAGTAATGCTGAGGAGACGCTGATAAGTGAGACCTCTGTGAAGATCAGTGGAGGTAAAACAGCAAAAGTTCCTCTGATTATCTGGAATATGTGTTTGACCTGCAAACATCAAAGATCACAAAACTCCATCATGAAGCTTCCAGAGACAGAAAATTAACTGAATCTTTTTATGTTTCAGGGAATTCAGTCCATGTTGGAGGAATCATAGGTTTAGTGGTTGGAGCTGTTTTGGTTGCAGCAGCAGTAGGAATCATCCTTCTACTGTTCCATAAAAAGAAAAACGGTAAGAAGATGTTCATCTTTCACTTCAGAATTAATTTCTTTTTCATTGTGTGGGTTGATGATCTTTTCTGAACATTTCTCAGATCAACAAGAAAACAACACAAGAACATCAAGCAGTGAAGAAACAACAAAAGTAAATGTTGTGTGTTAAACTTGTGTGCTGCTCTGTGTGAACTACAGTGAATGAGGGAACATGTTAAAGGAGAAAACTGTTGTCATCAAGTCAGTATTCTGGGATGTTTCAGGAACATTTCCACCACTTATTTTCTACAACATGGTTTGTTGTATCAGCTAAGATGATCTCAGTCAGAGTTCAACAACATCCATGAAATGAAAACATTAAAGTCGCTGAAATGAAGAGAAAACAGAAAATCACATGAAGGAGTCATGATTGATGAGAAAATTTATTATGGTCTCTATATTGAAGATGAATGTTTCTTCTATGTCCAGATGTATGAAGCTTGACAATAAAAATGTAGGACGTCCTTCAAATGAAGAAAATGTTGAACCTGAACTCCAGTAAAGTCTGGACCAATGGAAGTGGAAACAAAAAACATCTGCACCTGTAGCTGAAGGACTAAATAGCGTCTGCATGTACATCTGTATGCATCTGTATGTATGTTCATCTGTTTGTACTGAGGCTGCTTTCCATGAGGTCATCAGTGTAGCTATCAGAGGACATGCAGGAGACACGTCGTCCTCAGTATTTAGAACATCTGCCCACTGGTAAAAATATAAAGGAAGCCAAAAATCTTGATTTAAAAAGATAACAAGCAGCTTTACATCTGACTGACTGCATCATATCTGTTAGTCATCTAAAGCTGCTTTTACTGAAACTGACAGAGTTTCACTGAATGAACGTGACAGAAATACTGAGGAGATCAGAAAAACTTTTGTAGTTGAATGTTCAATTTAAAAGGATTTCAGTGTTTTCTTTTAATAGCTAATTGGTGAATTTCTAACTATTGATGCACTTTTGTCTGCTGTTACTATCATTGTTTTCTTTGTGCATTTTAAAACTATTTTGATAATGTTGAGTTTTATAGATGTTTACACTTCATGAGTTCTTTTATTTGGTCTAAAATAAGCTGTAGGTTGACTTCTTTGTTTTGTATTTTGATTTTTGACAGAAAAGATTTCAAACTAGAATTTCAATGTGATTGGAGCTAAATAGAAACACGAGGCTTCAAATACAATCTAGAGTCTGTATTTCCATGTATCATTAGACTGTCAGTATTAATACTGGATCATCAGACTTCATTTCATGTCACAAGATTCTCAAATCCTGTTTGACGTCATATTTTCATGCTGACAAAACACCATGATTGTAACAGTCTGTGACCTCTACTGGTTTTATTGTTAATTTATTATTAAAAATAAAAAACATTCTTGGAGAAACCACAATAAATGATTTCAGTTTGTGTCCAGCAGAGGACGCTGCAACTCCATCACTCATTCATTCAGTCAAACACTTCACTGTTGAATCTACAAACTTGATCTCAGTATGAGATTTTTAAGTGTTGATTTAGCTGGAAAAGTTCTAAAAAACTACCACAGAGACACAAAATGACCACAAAGACTCAAAATGGGCTGAAAGAGAATAATAAACACCAAAGACATACAAAATGACCACAAAAAGAAACTAAAAAGCCACCAAACAACTAATGGTAAATGGTCTGTATTTATATAGCGCTTTACTATACCAGGTACCCAAAGCGCTTTACATGATACGTCACATTCACCCATTCACACACACATTCACACACTGACGGCAGAAGCTGTCATGCAAGGCGCTAACCACGACCCATCAGGAGCAATTAGGGGTTCAGTGTCTTGCTCAGGGACACCTCGACATGAGCACAACGGGCCGAGGATCAAACCGGCAACTCTCCGGTTGCAAGACAGCCCTTCTACCCACTGAGCCATGCCGCCCCAATAAATTTATTGTTAATTTCATCCACTGTACAAAGAAAGCCTGGAATCTCTTGGACACTGACTGAACTGGAAACACAGCTGACCACTGATTTCCTTCAAAGCAACAGAAAAGATTACCACAGGTCTACTCCAGAGCCTTGACGATGGCCTCGTTGGCTTCTATGCTGACCTGAGCTTCTGCCCTCGCTGCCTCGTCACATGTACCGGCCAGTTCAGACTGGGCCTTCTCCAGGTTGGCCTTGGCTGCTGCAATGTCCAGCTGGTCCAGGGGCACGGCCTCCTCAGCTGGCAGCTGCACTGAAGAATCAGCGTTGACTGTTACTGACCCACTGCTCACAAAGTATTTAGCAGAGGAACCGTCGTCATTGAAGACTGTGACAACACCGGGCCTGAGCACCTGCAGGGTGGGAACGTGGGCCGGAAGGATACCGAATGCACCGGTGAGCGTGGGCACATCAACCTGCTTCACATTAGCCTCTTTGAAAAACACCTGTGTCGGGGAGGCGAAAGTGAAGGACATCTGTGGGGCCCCGGAGGCGGCCTCGGAGTAGGAACGGGACTGCCTGAGCACCGGGAGAGCAAGACGGAGGAATCTTGCTGCCATCATGTCTGAAAAGTTTGGTTTTATTCAAGCATTAGTGAATGACAGAGATCCCCGAGCCCTCGGTGTGCACTTGGTAGGACAAGGACGTTGGGAAGCTACCCATCAGGCTTTACGGTGACCAAAACTAGATGCAAAACAAACTTAAGAGACACAAAACAACCACAAATAGACACAAAATGACATCTGGATTCTCTCCAAAGTCCAAAACAAAGTTCTCCTCAGGGAGAAAGCCAAAGATAATCTCATCTAAAAATACTCCACATTATTCCACATCACCTTAAAGGCAGGACTTTAAAGTGCTGCTGGCAGTCATCATGTCATTAGTCTGATTTACAGTTTCAACGTCTCATTGTGTTTTAGCTGGAATTTAACAGACTTCTACACCATGAAATGATTGAAGTTGACTTTAAAATAAATAACTATGAAAAGAAAAATGTAGTTTATCTTGTGGCTGTCAGTGTTTAAACTGTATTTGTGTATTGTGGAAGGAACAGATCTGCTCAGCTGATTTCTATGCAGCAGTAAACTGATCTGACGAAGCTGAGAGTTCATGTAAAACAGAGGTTGGACCCTGAACACAGATCACAGATGCTCTGTTCACCATTTCACTTTTTATAGAATATGTTAAAGTGTCAGAGCAGGACTTTAGAGACGTCCCTCATGGACATCAATGATTTTCAAAAAGATGAAAAAGTAAAACATCACATCTATTCAGAGAAAATAATCATTAATGTTGGTCAAATAAAATCTCACTTTGATATTATGTTTAAGAGCTTCAGATCTCATGATATAAAAAAATACCAATTTATCTGAGAAAATAATGATATAAAGACCCTACAAAAAAATTACTGTTATTAATGTTGTAGAATTATGAACATTTACATGACCAACTTAAACAGTAAAATTATACTGATCATGATAAAACTAGGGCTGGCGTAGTGGTTAGCACTTTCACCTTACAGCAAGAAGATTCGGGGTTCAAATCCTGGAGTGGGCCTGGGATCTTTCTGCATGGAGTTTAAATGTTCTCCCTGTACATGCGTGGGTTTTCTCTGGGTACTCCATCTTCCTCCCACAGTCCAAAAATATGCTGAGGTTAATTGGTTATTCTAAATTGTCCGTAGGTGTGAATGTGAGTGTGATTGTGTGTCTGTATATGTAGCCCTGTGACAGACTGGCGACCTGTCCAGGGTGTCCCCTGCCTTCACGTGAGTCAGCTGGGATAGGCTCCAGCACCCCCCACGACCCTCGTGAGGACAAAGCAGTGTATAGAGAATGGATGGATGTTTAAATAGCTACATTTCTTGACTCCATAATAAAAAAAACTCAACTATAAATCACCAGCAGACGGCAGCAAAGTTCCATAGTCAGTTTTAAGTGAACCTCTTCAGTTCCACTTTGTTTTTTGTCTCTGCTGCTATTATTTCTCTCATTTAGTCTCATTAGAACATCATGTGTTAAAACCACAGAAACATCAGGTTGGTCATAAATAGAAGCACAAAGTGGACCGATTGACTTTTTAAACAGTGGTTGGAGGTTGCTGCTTTAACTGGACGTTCAGTTGACATTTATTTGATAGATTCTCACTTCAGTACCAACAGAGTGTTCAGTTCAACAGAGCAGCAGGATCTGGTTCAGCTTCATCTTCTCCATCTCTTCCCCTCCATCCTCAGTGGCTCCATTTGTACTTGACTGCAAACAGCAATAAATGAGGTTCAGTCATTGTAATATGTATTTTTTTTCTTGCATCTGAATCATCGTCACAGCTGTGCTGACAGATAAAACTGATGAAAGTAAATTTCAAGTTAAATAGAATAAAATATTGATTAAAGTCCCTCCAAGGTTGTTGATTAAATCAATAATAAACATAAATTCTCATATTTAGGAGTTGGTTCTCCAGGAAAATAATCCCTTCCTGTCTTATAAGGCTGAGATGTAACTCTGTTTTCAGTCAACTGTTCTTAATGCAAACAAACTGACTGCACATGAGGGTGGAAAACTAAATGTGCTCAAAATGATCATTCATGATTAAAACAATTAAAGCTGCAGTGATTTCTGCTGGACTTTGTATAGATGGAGCCCAAACACAGTTTAAGGTTCTAAAATCTCCAGTTTCCTGAGCTATGATGGACAATAATCAATAACACGGAGCTGCAGGCTGATTTATGACCAGCTGCTGTGGCATGTGGAAAGTGAACATGAAAGCCTTTCAGAAACATCTACAGGAGCTTTGTGTGCTTTCATGTTTGACAGTGAAGATGTGTGGGTGTTTACATAGCAGACCAACACTTTGTTTACTGCAGTATTAATTGAACTGTGAACACATCTGCTGTCTGCATTCAAAGTCTGCATCAGTCACAACACAGAAACCAGGAAGTGTGAGCTGGAAAGTTGGAATAATTTAGTAGAAGTGAGACTGTCGTTGGTAAACTGCAGTTTTAAGGTGGAAATGTTCAGTCATATTATTGACGGTTTTTTCACTAATGTATTGGTTTCTAGCATATAAAAAAACCTTATGGATGCATAACAAGGTAAAAATAAAACATTTTTCCCCAGTTTCTAGTCTTGTTGAAGGACTCAGCTCCATACTCAGTTTAAGCTGTCTGCACATTTATCTTCTTACATTCTAGATTCTCTCACTTTGGAACATGAACTCTGAAAAGTTCTCAGTTAATAATGATGACAATGAAGACGAATAATAAATCATCTAAATACTAAAAAGGACTTCCATCACAAACTTTATGTGTGTAAAAGTCACTGATTAAATAATTGAATTACATCCTACACAAAGAGAAAATGTGACTAATAGTTATTATTAATGTAATTCTAGTTTATAGAGTTCATTATAGTGCAGCAGTGATGTTGTATTTATACAAAGGAGAGACTTACTTATAGTTTTCCCTCCTGCCAGCACGCTCATTTTTCTTGTCTTTTTTCTTTTTATTTATACAGAATCCTACCCGTGATGCTAGAACCAAAATGGAAACCACCCCAACTATTGCTGCAATGGAACCACCTGGAACAAAGCAGAATCTGTTCATTTCTACAAACCAAACTTCCACAGGTGATGAAGTCTAAATGTTAGGTGGAAACAGACTTTTTTCAGATCTTACCTGGGTTAGTCTTTAGAACAGTGTTCGTCATCAGTGTCTCCTCAGCATCACTGAGTTTCCTCCAAGCAGCTCTCCTCCTGTTTGTTGGAGTGCTGACGGTGCAGCTGTAGACCAGATGAGTACGACTGTGTGAGAGGATCAGAGAACTACTGATGCTGTAAAGCTGCTCTTCATTCTGCTGGACTGTGGTTGTGTTGTGGAGGTTGATGTTGGATGGAGGTGTGGTGGACCAGGTGAGCTCAGGTTGAGGGTAGATCCCCTCTGAGCTGCAGGTCATCCTGTTTTCTACCTGCTGGATGTTGATTTTGTGGACTGGAGCTGGAGAAAAGAAAGGGAATTTAGATGTGCAGACAGAGTTAATAATAGTTTCAGGTTAGGTTTTATTTTTCTCATACCATAAACTTTTAGGTTGATAAATGTCTCCTTGTTTCTGTTGATGGTGCTGATGAAACACTTGTATCTTCCTTCATCCTGAACCTTCACTCCTGTCAGCTGCAGTGAGGCGTTTCCTCTGGAGATCTGCTCCTTGAACAGTGACGTCCTGTTTCTGAACATCTGGTGCTGATATCCAAGGTCATCTTGGTTGTTGTCGTACAAATGGACACGGAGGTATCCTTTTGTCAAATGAATCCAGTGGATGACGACGTGATCAGCGACCTGGAAGCTGCACGGTAAGATGCATCTGTCCATAAAAACACAGGACACCTCAGTATCTGCAACATCAGGTAAAGACCATGTTAGTGACAGACTCAGACCTGCATCAGAAACACACTTAGATTTAGTTGTTGAGCAACTAAACAATATTACAATAAATTAAAAGTTTAGATTAATAAATATTTCCAGATGTAAACTTCAGGAAGTTCAGATTCATTAATATTTCTGGGATCTGAGGCTGTAAAGAGGCGATAAAATCCTAAAGCGTCTTTTAAAATACAATTCAATTTTATTGATGTAGTGCAGATTCCCAACATACGTATGTGTGGATAAAACAACTGCACAGTCAAACAGCCACTTAATATTTAGGATACTTCACAATGTAAAACATGATCATCATGAAGTACCTCCATGAAATAATGCCTAGGTCCAGCCGCGTTGCCAGACAGATTTCACTGGGGCACATGCACCAGTATTGATCTGCAGTGCCCCAGTAAAAATTTCACCAATAAAAAAAAAAAAAAAATCACTTCAAAGTTTTAAGTCTACATAGCATAGACTACAGCATACATACCAGGGGCGTCACCAGACCTAATACTGTACTGGGGCACACCTGGGGCACAAAGCATTCATGAGAGTGCGCAAAGTGTGCGAGAAAAAAAACATATGCAGCACTTATTCACATAAAAAAACCTAAATAGTTCTTTAAACCATTCAGTAATATCAGACTATGTTGTTGTCTAGATCTTTGATTAACCATCTGAAATGTACTGCGGTAATGCATTTGGCCTACTTGTGCACTTTACTCTCGACTTCTAAACCATTACTGATAAATGCAAATAGGAATGTTTCTGGTGAAAAATACAGAAATTTTACTATTTTTTCTGGCAACAAAATCAGATGCTTTAGCTGAAGCCATTTTTCTGGGGACAAAACAAGATTCTTTTAGTCAAAGACAAACCGATTAACAAGACAAGTCTGTGCTATTTTTCTGTGAAATAAACTTGAATGGTTTAAACATTTGGCTCACGACTTGATGATAGGGAAAAATGTTTTTCTTCCTGAAGATGGACCATTTGAGAACCACTGCACCATCCATAGGCTGTATCTGTCAATTAACACAAGCTTACTCAAAATCATCATTGATGCAGAGGTCCTGAGCAGAACCAGCAGACCATAACCAACATTATGTTTCATGCTGATGAAACTCACTGGAAATTCCCCCGAAGCTTGTACAGCAAATTAATATGGTTTGTCCTGATACAAGGATAAGATAAGTAATAAAGAAGAAAAATATGTACACACACACACACACACACACACACACACACACACACACACACACACACACACACACACACACACACACACACACACACACACACATATATGTGCTTAGAAGAGTTATACTTAGAAGAGTAAAGAGGAAAAGAAACCCAAATTAGGGGAAAAGTGGGGCACGCAGAGTTCACACAAATCAACAAAAATCTGAAAATTTCCAGTATTATTTACAGGTGATATATATACAGGAAAAGACCTTGAGCTGCTGCTGTTAAACAGTCTGACAGCAGCAGGTATGAATGACCTGTGGTAGTGCTCCCTCCTTGATGGTGGCGGCAGTAGTTAGTTAGTTAGTTAGTTAGTCAGTCTGCTACTGAAGGAGCAATTAATATGGTAATTTATTCACGTGTTAGACCTTAGCTGATCAACTGAAGTCGAGAGAGCGAGAGAGGGGGGGGCGATGAGAATCACTGCGTGAGGTGGGTAACGTTAACCGACACCTTGTTAAATATATTTTTTTGATTTTGATTTGACTTTGACTGTAACTCCTAGATGGATATCAGAAAGTTATTCGCCCGCAGCAGGGATAAAGCAGCGAGGAATGAGAGAGGTAAGTGAAGTCCTCGCTAGCTAGGCAACATAAGTCTGTCTTAAGTTAATGCTAAGTTAGCTAACGTTATTCACAACGCCTCTCACCCCCTCCACCACACTGAAGGAGCTTTGAGCAGCTCCTTCAGTAGCAGACTGACTAACTAACTAACTAACTACCTACTGCCGCCACCATCAAGGAGGGAGCACTACCACAGGTCATTCATACCTGCTGCTGTCAGACTGTTTAACAGCAGCAGCTCAAGGTCTTTTCCTGTATATATATCACCTGTAAATAATACTGGAAATTTTCAGATTTTTGTTGATTTGTGTGAACTCTGCGTGCCCCACTTTTCCCCTAATTTGGGTTTCTTTTCCTCTTTACTCTTCTAAGCATAACTCTTCTAAGCATATATATATATATACATAGACCCTTTATTTGTTTACAAACATTGTGACGTTTTTTGTGGGCGGGGCTAATGCTGGAGGCAAAAGCGGAGCGAGAAGTCAAGCGGGACTGGGAGTATATACCGGTAGTTTGCGCTGCAAACTCGAGCATTTTTAACCCGTTAAACTACTTACCTAATTTGCATAGGAATTTAAAGAATGTCCGTATAAACACTGTACACCAATGGAAAGCTTAGATTCTCATGAATCCGCCGGTATAAACCACTTTCAGATGTAATTACCACAGCGGGTAATATAAACACATTTGTCCGACAAACAATGAATATCCATCCATCCTTTCTCTGTACACGGCTTTAACGTACACAGCGCGACTCACATTTCCGGTTCATTATTACACACAGATGAAAATATTCCACAAAAAACGGCCATAATCCAACCTTGAACATCCAGACGACACAAGCCAGTAAACTATTTGCAATGCACCTCACGATGCTCGTCCAATATTCCCTGTATTTCTCGTCATATTTAACGGGTTATTGTTTTTGATTGTATTTTTTTCTGTGTCTTGTTGTGTCCTTGTTCTTATGGTGTGTGTATTTGGACCCAGTGTCTGGAATAAAGCTGAACTGAATTGAATTGAATATTTTTTATTTACAAATAGAATATTTGCGATTTTTTGTACTGAAAATGGCTGGAATTGACTGCAGCTGATCGTCTCTGTCCAGTTTTTTCGCCTCAGTGCATTTAACCACAACTGTCTTCGTTCCCTCTGAGCACGAGTGTTCGGTGGAATCCTATAAAACTTTAATTTGCGTTCGCCAATGTCATTCCTCCTATTCTGGCATCCAAAAACACAGCAGGACGACATTTTAGAAAAGTTGATAGAGCCTCGTCCCTCTTTCGCCTTTCGGTCATGGCCGCGGGCTTCCCCTTCTGCCTCCAGCTAAAGTTGTGACGTCATTCGTGACGTGGGTCATTAAAGGGTCTATATATATATATATATGTATGTATGTATGTCTGTGTGTGTGTGTGTGTGTGTGTGTGTGTGTGTGTGTGTGTGTGTGTGTGTGTGTGTGTGTGTGTGTGTGTACATATTTTTCTTCTTTATTACTTATCTTATCCTTGTATCAGGACAAACCATATTAATCTGCTGTACAAGCTTCGGGGGAATTTCCAGTGAGTTTCATCAGCATGAAACATAATGTTGGTTATGGTCTGCTGGTTCTGCTCAGGACCTCTGCATCAATGATGATTTTGAGTAAGCTTGTGTTAATTGACAGATACAGCCTATGGATGGTGCAGTGGTTCTCAAATGGTCCATCTTCAGGAAGAAAAACATTTTTCCCTATCATCAAGTCGTGAGCCAAATGTTTAAACCATTCAAGTTTATTTCACAGAAAAATAGCACAGACTTGTCTTGTTAATCGGTTTGTCTTTGACTAAAAGAATCTTGTTTTGTCCCCAGAAAAATGGCTTCAGCTAAAGCATCTGGTTTTGTTGCCAGAAAAAATAGTAAAATTTCTGTATTTTTCACCAGAAACATTCCTATTTGCATTTATCAGTAATGGTTTAGAAGTCGAGAGTAAAGTGCACAAGTAGGCCAAATGCATTACCGCAGTACATTTCAGATGGTTAATCAAAGATCTAGACAACAACATAGTCTGATATTACTGAATGGTTTAAAGAACTATTTAGGTTTTTTTATGTGAATAAGTGCTGCATATGTTTTTTTTCTCGCACACTTTGCGCACTCTCATGAATGCTTTGTGCCCCAGGTGTGCCCCAGTACAGTATTAGGTCTGGTGACGCCCCTGCAGGTCTGACCTGTTTGAACAATGTTTTTATATTTCATCTTAAGCTGCTGCCCCATGTGCTTCTCCCCCGCAGAATTTCACCTAAATGAAATAACTTAATATTCTACCATTCAGACAGTTTTTCCCTGTAATATTATTACGATTACAAAGGACTAAATTGCGCATTGATCCGGGCTGTTCTCCACGCCGTCTCTCTCTCTCTTTTGCAGCTGCAGCGGTGTTGCACTTCTTTCTAAAAACGTGTTCAAACTCGCCATATGAGCGCGTTAAAAACTTCCAGTTCATAAACGTAAACTTTTGCTTCCCCGTTGCCATGGTGACTCGTCCAATCGGGGCTCCTTTAATGCTGTCTTTTCAGAATTGTGGTGCACGCACTTACCTCCAAGTGAAACTACTCCGAGTTAATTAACCCAACTCAAATCAGCCGTTGTGAAACCGAAAACTCAGAGTTTTCTATCTCAGAGTAGATCAACTCAGAGTTGAGGATTAAACTCAGAGTTTGTTAAACCTGCTTCGTGAAACAGACCCCATCACTGCAGCCAGATGGACTCAAACCTCAGCAGTTCAGTTACTGGACAGGAACCAAAGCGTCCATCTCATTGCTCTGGTTCCGTTCAGCATCAGTTCCAAGGTTTTGGATCAGGACTCCATGTTTCCCAGTAGAACATTCTAGGAGGAGGGCAGATGTCTGCTACCAGACCAACAGAGAAACACTTCGTCCTCCACAGTTCGTAACACCAATAATACTCAGATTAACTTGGAAAACAGAGAGAACGGATAGATGGAAAATAACGTGAACAAATGTTAGTCTGAAGAACAGAGACAGTTTTCTCTCACCTCCTCTGGAAACAGTCCGAATCCACAGAAACATCAAAAACACAGAAATCTTCATCCGGATGTTTACATGGAAACTGAACTCCCATTGTCCACAAGACACGACGGTTAACATGAATCCTCTCAGCCTGAATACATGTCACAGATTCTTCTTTTCCAGCTCCGTCCATCAGTCTCCATCTCGTGAATCTTTCATCCAATCAGGATCGTTTGTCAATGACGGACCTTCCAACCGTCCAACCGGTGATTGGACCCTCCCCTCGACCCTCCAGTAGAAGAGAAATCTGAGATGCTTGGTAAAAATGAACTGATATATAATACTCCTCTAACTCATCGACATGTTTACGTGTTAAATTCCATCCATGTTTTAATCAGAGTCAGAGCCTCGGTGTGAAGAGTTCGTGTTTCCTCCTTGTTAACATATTTTAGTTGAACTATTAAAGAGCAAACTGCTGGTTTGGTCGTCCAGAACAATCACATCCTAATGTTTACTGATACATTCAGAGGGAGGGGAAGGTCAGAAATGTTCTACAGTTCACAGTAAATCAATCAATCCACTCAGAATGTTGTGGTGTTTCAGTAATCCACAGTAGATGAAGACCTCAGTGATGTAAATGATTAGAAGACTGATGTGATCTTCAGGACTTCAGAAAGGAAAGAAGACTCACAGCTCTCAGTGCATCTACTGACCAGCAGATCTCAATAAACTCAATGCAAACAAGTGGAGTTAGATGTGTTTAATGGTTACAGTTCTGAAACTCAGATGGATCTACTAACAGAAACACTGATACGAGATATATTCAGATTCATTACATCTTTTTGTCTGCTTTTTGCATGAAATGTTGCATTAAAACCCATCCAGACAGGACACACAGAGCATGTATCTATAGCTTTAAAATGTAGAATGATGTGTCTAAAAGGCCACTAACTGACTTTATGTTCACATCATTTATCTGTTGCTCAAGTTTGTGATGTCATCAACCTAAAACTGAGATTTAAACTCGTTTCTGCATCAGTTGCTTGAGACCAGTTCATCATTTTAATGAATAATGGATATAAAAAGTTGTATTTATTATTTGGTTTGTAACATTAGTGTCATTACCTCCAATAAACATAAAAGAAACAACAGAGCTCAGACTTGAAAACTACTTATTTAAAGCTGTCAAAGAATATTAAAGGTTTAAACAATTAAACTAATTTAAGGAAGAAAAAAAAAGCAGCTGTTAAAATCATCCACTGGGTTAAAAAAGCACAGAAAAGTAGTAAAAAACTGAACAGAGCAACTGGACAGACTGACAAAGTGTCAGACCTTTAAAATGAGGACAAGAGTTCAGATTTACAAAATACATTCACATTTTTTTGTTTAAAATATACAAATTTTTTTTAAAAAGCTGTTTGAATACCGACATTTCTTGACTCCATAATAAATAAAAATCGATTAAAAATCACCAGCAGATGGCAGCAAAGTTCCACAGTCAGTTTTAAGTGAACCTCTTCAGTTCCAGTTTTTTTTTTTTTTGTCTCTGCTGCTATTATTTCTCTCATTTAGTCTCATGACAACATCATGTGTTAAAACCACAGAAACATCAGGTTGGTCATAAATAGAAGCACAAAGTGGATTGATTGACTTTTTCAACAGTGGTTGGAGGTTGCTGCTTTAACTGGACGTTCAGTTGACATTTATTTCTTAGATTCTCACTTCAGTACCAACAGAGTGTTCAGGGGCCTATTTCACGAAGCAGGTTTAGTGAAAACTCTGAGTTTGTTAACCCTGAAATGAGGGAAACTCAGAGTTTTCCGTTTCACGAAGCGAGGTAACTCTAACCAGGGAATGCGGGGTAACTCTAGCCTGTTTCACAAAGAGGGGTAACTTAAACTCTCGGTCAGTTACCGCAGTAACAGACTCTATGACTCTAACCTGGTTGGCAGCAGGTTTATCTGAGAAAACCTCGAGTTTCTCTCTGTCTCCGCCCTCTTTCAGCCACACGCTGTTTCATTTCCTCATTCATTCAGTCAGTAAGCGAGCGAGTTTTGGTGTAGAACAGCTTTTATTAACGATCCAGTGGATAAAGGAGCAGCATTACTGCACAGATAATTAAATATTCGTCGGTAGATTGTTATCAGACCGAGCATAAATGTTCTCGCATTTCCGGACAATTATCGGTTTGAGCGGTACCGTTTCGTAATCGTTTCAAGTCCATAATCTACATAAACAACCTAATCCGTCCTTACATTTACATTACCAGCCGCAGTCATGCTCTCACATCCAGCAGATATTGTGTGTTGCGCTGCGGTTCTTTGCAAATGGAAGTTTTTATATAATGTCGGAGATGCAGAGTACTACAGTAAGACAACTGTATGGAGGACAGTCAGAAAAGTTTTCCTGGCTCTGAAACAACTTTTACTCATCATTGTGGACATAAACCTGTCAGAACATCAAGAGGAGTTCCACAGGATTGCAGGTGAATGATGTAGAGATCTGTTAAATTCATTTTAAATCATATTCTGTTAATAACATTGTGCTGCAGCCTCAGACTGGGATTAGTCATTTGAATTTCTTTTAGGATTTCCCAGTGTGATTGGCTGCATAGATGCACACACATCCCCATCACAGCTCCCTCACATCATGAATAGGAAGTCCATTCACAGCATAAATGTGCAGGTAGGCTACAGGTAGACTGACTACTGTTTCTAAATGTTAAAGACTGCATCATAGTTCAACATCTGTCATTCTCTGCACTGTCCAGATCATATGTGATGCTGCATACATCATTTCTAATGTGGAGGCCACGTGGTCTGGGTCTGTTCATGACTCCAGGATTTATGGAGAGTCTAACCTGAGCAACAGACTGCAGCGTGGTCAGCAGCCTAAAGATTTTCACAATAGAATTCTCTTGTCTCCCTCCTTTAATATGCTCTGATGTATCCACTATACATTACAGGAGAGTTTGATGGCCTTCTGCTGGGTGACAGGGGTTACCATGACAACCCAGGCTGATGACCTCATACCCTGACCCTGAACCAGGCCCCCAACAGAACTTCAACCGGACTCACTGCAGGACCAGAGCCCGGGTGGAGATGACCATAGGCCTGCTGAAAGCCCGTTTCCAGAGCCTACGTCTCCTCAGGGTGACCCCTGAGAGGGCCTGTGATATTACTGTGGCATGTGTTGTTCTTCATAATATTACCACTATTAGAGGAGAGCAACACCCTGCCCTACAAAGTAAAAACCCAGATGAGCCCATCCACCTGCAGCTATCCAGGACAGCAGAGCAGTCGGAGACACCGTATGCAATAATCACTTTAGAGTTTAAGTCACCATCATCACCACCACAGCAAATAAAGACATGATACACATTTCATTTGGTCTTCTTTATTTCCTACAAATAAAAGATAGTTCAGTTCATGTTCCAGTAGTTAACATAATTCACCTGTGACCATCACCACCTCTAACTTGTGCTCCAGTATTTCAATTTCCAGATCTGCCCTCCTAATCTGTTTTTTGATTTTTCTCAGCAAATGCAGTTTGTAAATCTGTTTTACTGATAACTGGGAATACATAGAGGACATTAAATTATACAGTTGCACATGAATTCCACAGAATGAAGCTCTGGTGTTTCCTGAACATCCATCTCACTGCAGTGGAAGCTGAGGGACCATCCTGCTGCTGTCCATCCATGCTCTGTTAAAAAGGATGAGAATGTGCAATACTTCAGTGTAGGCTAAATGTCACACTCTATATTCCACCCAAAATGTGAATGAGAAGAGAACTATCAGTAACATACCTCTGTATGCCTTTCTGGATCCCCCTCTGTAAAGGCAGCAGACACAGTTTCATCCTCTTCATCCTAGATCAGTGACATGTTTCAGTAAACTTAAACTACCATTTGGATCAATCTTTGGAGTGTTGACTACTTACAATTACAAGGTCTGTTGTGATGTGAAGGGGCCAAAAGACCAGACCAGACTAGACAAGACCAGGCAGGCAGACAGACAGACATGCATCCATGACCTTTTATACCACCGTTTTATAGGCATCTGCTTTCTTTCTGTTGGCTGAGCAGAAGTCTATGTTAGCTTAAATAGGCTTAATTATTTAACAGAACATGATATGGATGCAGACATTTAGGCTGTGTGTGGATAAAACAACTGCACAGTCAAACAGCCACTTAATATTTAGGCTACTTTACAATGTAAAACATGATCAACATGAAGTACCTCCATGAAATAATGCCGAGGTCTGACCTGTTTGAACAATGTTTTTATATTTTATCTTAAGCTGCTGCCCCGTGCGCTTCTCCCCCGCAAGATTTCACCTAAATGAAATAGCTTAATATTCTACGATTCAGACAGTTTTTCCCTGTAATATTATTACGATTACAAAGGACTACATTTAAACTTACGCATTGATCCGGGCAGCAGTGTTCTCCACACCGTCTCTCTCTCTTTTGCAGCTGCAGCGGTGTTGCACTTCTTTCTAAAAACGTGTTCAAACTCGCCATATGAGCGCGTTAAAAACTTCCAGTTCAAAAACGCAGCCTTTCGCTTCCCCGTTGCCATGGGGACTCGTCGAATTGGGGTTCCATTGATGCTGTCTTTTCAGAGTTGCGGTGCACACGCGTAACTCCGAGTGAAACTACTCCGAGTTGATTAAACCAACTCAAATCGGCCGTTGTGAAACCGAAAACTCAGAGTTTTCTATCTCAGAGTAGATCAACTCAGAGTTGAGGATTAAACTCAGTTCGTAAAACCTGCTTCGTGAAACAGGCCCCAGTTCAACAGAGCTGCAGTATCTGGTGCAGCTTCATCTTCTCCATCCATCCCTCAGTGGCTCCATTTGTACTTGACTGCAAACAGCAATAAATGAGGTTCAGTCATCGTAATATGTATTTTTTTTCTTGCATCTGAATCATCGTCACAGCTGTGCTGACAGATAAAACTGATGAAAGTAAATTTCAAGTTAAATAGAATAAAATATTGATTAAAGTCCCTCCAAGGTTGTTGATTAAATCAATAAAGTGACATATTTAGGAGTTGGTTCTCCAGGAAAATAATCCCTTCCTGCCTTATAAGGCTGAGATGTAACTCTGTTTTCAGTCAACTGTTCTTAATGCAAACAAACTGACTGCACATGAGGGTGGAAAACTAAATGTGCTCAAAATGATCATTCATGATTAAAACAATTAAAGCTGCAGTGATTTCTGCTGGACTTTGTATAGATGGAGCCCAAACACAGTTTAAGGTTCTAAAATCTCCAGTTTCCTGAGCTGTGATGGACAATAATCACAATAACACGGAGCTGCAGGCTGATTTATGACCAGCTGCTGTAGCATGTGGAAAGTGAACATGAAAGCCTTTCAGAAACATCTACAGGAGCTTTGTGTGCTTTCATGTTTGACAGTGAAGATGTGTGAGTGTCTACATAGCAGACCAACACTTTGTTTACTGCAGTATTAATTGAACTGTGAACACATCTGCTGTCTGCATTCAAAGTCTGCATCAGTCACAACACAGAGACACAGAAGGTTTCTAGCATATTAAAAAAAAACCTTATGGATGCATAACGAGGTAAAAATGAACATTTTTCCCCAGTTTCTAGTCTCGTTGAAGGGCTCCATACTCAGTTTCTAAGCTCTCTGCACATTTATCTTCTTACATTCTAGATTCTGTCACTTTGGAACACAAACTCTGAAAAGTTCTCAGTTAATAATGATGATAATAAAGACGAATAATAAGTCATCTAAATACTAAAAAGGACTTCCATCACAAACTTTATGTGTGTAAAAGTCACTGATTAAATAATTGAATTACATCCTACACAAAGAGGAAATATGACTCTAATAGTTATTATTAATGTAATTCTAGTTTATAGAGTTCATTATAGTGCAGCAGTGATGTTGTATTTATACAAAGGAGAGACTTACTTATAGTTTTCCCTCCTGCCAGCACGCTCATTTTTCTTGTCTTTTTCTTTTTATTTATACAGAATCCTACCCGTGATGCTAGAACCAAAATGGAAACCACCCCAACTATTGCTGCAATGGAACCACCCGGAACAAAGCAGAATCTGTTCATTTCTACAAACCAAACTTCCACAGGTGATGAAGTCTAAATGTTAGGTGGAAACAGACTTTTTTCAGATCTTACCTGGGTTAGTCTTTAGAACAGTGTTCATCATCAGTGTCTCCTCAGCATCACTGAGTTTTCTCCAAGCAGCTCTCCTCCTGTTTGTTGGAGTGCTGACAGAGCAGCACAGAAGTTTAATACACAACATTTACTTATGAGTTTCAGCACTGTTTGACCTACTTACATTGTTTTCTTGTTGATCTGAGAAATGTTCACAAAAGATCAACATTACAAACAAGAAATAAATTTCAAAGTGGAGGAAGAACATCTTCTTACCGTTTTTCCTTTTCCGGAACAGAAACAGACCGACTGCTGCTGCTGCAACCAAAACAGCCACTAAACCTATGACTCCTCCAACATTGACTGAACTCCCTGAAACATAAAAAGATTCAGTTAATTTTCTGTCTCTGGAAGCTTCATGATGGAGTTTTGTGATCTTTGATGTCTGCAGGTCAAACACATATTCCAGATAATCAGAGGAACTTTTGCTGTTTTACCTCCACTGATCTTCACAGAGGTCTCTCTTATCAGCGTCTCCTCAGCATTACTGAGTTGACAGGTGTAGATTCCCTCCTGCTCTGAAGATAAGTCCTGCAGTGTGATGTCTCCTGACTCTGACACATCCTTCACCTGCTGCCTCCACTCCTCTGAGACTGTGGAGCTGCCATCAGTCCTGCTCTGCTTCACCATCATCTGACTGTGGTTGAATCTCCAAAGCAGGTGAGAGAAGGAAAAGTTGGAGGCAGCGCAGGTGATGATTGTTTCACTTGTTGATCCACTGATAGGAGCTGAAATGATGGAAGAGAAAAAGACCAGAATGAAGCAAGTCAATAATGTGTGAGTGGATTGTTGAGATGAGATGTTTTCCTCACTGAGTTTCCTCCAAGCAGCTCTCCTCCTGTTTGTTGGAGTGCTGACGGTGCAGCTGTAGACCAGATGAGTACGACTGTGTGAGAGGATCAGAGAACTACTGATGCTGTAAAGCTGCTCTTCATTCTGCTGGACTGTGGTTGTGTTGTGGAGGTTGATGTTGGATGGAGGTGTGGTGGACCAGGTGAGCTCAGGTTGAGGGTAGATCCCCTCTGAGCTGCAGGTCATCCTGTTTTCTACCTGCTGGATGTTGACATCATGGACTGGAGCTGGAAAAAAGAGAGAGAATGTAGATGTGCAGACTGAGTTAATAATAGTTTCAGGTTAGGTTTTATTTTTTCTCATACCATAAACTTTTAGGTTGATAAATGAATCCTTGTTTCTGTTAATGGTGCTGATGAAACACTTGTATCTTCCTTCATCCTGAACCTTCACTCCTGTCAGCTGCAGTGAGGCGTTTCCTCTGGAGATCTGGTCCTTGAACAGTGACGTCCTGTTTCTGAACATCTGGTGCTGATGTCCAAGTTCATCTTGGTTGTTGTAGTATGAATGGACACGAAGGTGTCCTTTTGTCAAATGAATCCAGTGGATGACGACGTGATCAGCGACCTGGAAGCTGCACGGTAAGATGCATCTCTCCATGAAAACACAGGACACCTCAGTATCTGCAACATCAGGTAAAGACCATGTTAGTGAGAGACTCAGACCTGCATCAGAAACACACTTAGATTTAGTTGTTGAGCAACTAAACAAAATTACAATAACTTAAAAGTTTAGATTAATAAATATTTCCAGATGTAAACTTAAGGAAGTTCAGACTCGTTAATATTTCTGGGATCTGAGGCTGTAAAGAGGCGATAAAATCCTAAAGCGTCTTTTAAAATACAATTCAATTTTATTGATGTAGTACAGATTCCCAACATATATCATCTCAGTACTTAGCATAGTGAGGTACAGACCTACAAATTATAAACAAAAACTACAAAGGTAACTCGTAAATAATAAAGGTTTAACTAGTGGAATATGTAGCAGTACTACGTTATGATTTATTGCTCTCGTTATCAATAATTGGGGCACCACCCTAGATTTCTAGGGAAAAAATTAATATTAATAAAAAAATTAATATTCATAAAAATTTTGATCAATCTCATATCAAAAAGTCTTGAATCCTCGTTTAAATTGACCACATTCTACACAAAGAAACACAAGACTGTAATTTGGTCTATAATGAGGTATTTATTAACTATTCTATGAAAATAATGACAAGTGAACTATGTACAATGTAGATATGGTGTGTGTGTGTGCGTGCAGGATGTGGAAGTAGGTGTGAGAGAGAAGAAAATATGGTGAGGATTAGCCAGAGCTAACCTGACGAGGTAATCGGTAATTTGGATTAAGAATTCTAATGATTTGTAAGAGAATAAATTGATTAAATTAATTAATTGACCAAGATGTTAGTACATCACCCATAGAATGGAATCAGAGCAAACTCAGCTGGAGTTATTGAAGTGAACCGTCATGGGGCTGGGACTTGCTGGGCCTTCAGATTATGCACACGGTCTGGACCGGCAGGTTCGGAACGGTGCGTCGTCGTTGTGGCCACGCCTTGATGTCCTGCCGCGGGTTGATCGGTTCTATGCAAAGACCTGATCCAGCAGATCTCCGGAGTTCTCAGCTGAGTGCTTAAAAATGATGGTTCTCAGGCTTTAGCCAAGAAAAATGGGTGTTGATGAAGAATTGTCAAAATTAAGAAAAATAAATGCTGGTTCTGAATCGGTTCTTCAGATTAAAACGAATAACGTTGGTTTAAAATTGAGCAAAATGTCTCCTTAAGTTACAAAAATATTAAGAGATAAATAGTTAACAAACTTAGATGGTGAGGGAATTTCGAAAATAGGAAAAACGCGCTTTAGGTAAGAAAATAATGGGAATCTCTGTCATGGATTCCCCAGGTAGTATAAAGAGTAAGAGAGTGCTGATGTGGGCTACGGCTGACTTTATCTGTGGGTCCAGCTAAGGGGAGGACCTGGGCGGAGAGAGAGAACTTTTAGGCGCGAGTCTGGTGGAATTTGGAATCTCTTTGTTCTCACAAAGTAGAGAAGAAAGAGGAATCCAGAATGGATTAAAATATGATATTAAACGCGCAAAACACGATCTGTCTATCCCACCATATTCAGTTGTGTGAAAGTGAAATGTGTAGATTAATACATATGTTCATATTATGTGAATCATTTCATTCATAACTATATGTTTATGTTTATGACATTAAAAATATGTATCACAGTGAGAATATAACAACAAGTCAGAGATTTGGTAACAGGTAAATACAATGGTCATCATTCAACCTAAATGGAGTAATAAAGAAGGAATCAGATTAAACATCACAAATTAATAAATCAGCTTCTGTGAAAGATAGAATCTTGATTTTCGGATATGTTAATGATGAATGATTTCCATTGACGTTGGTAATTCTGTAAACACAAAATACATTCCAGAAATATTAATTTGGCAAGGTTTTGTAAGTTCAGTTCCAGTCTCTTTGTTTCAGTCAAAGAGAGAGAGAGGGTGACTCCAGCCTTCTGCCATAAAGTTTTACGACTTGTTATCTGATCTGTGGAATGCAGAGACATCTCCGGCTGAGGGTCTCCTGAAGCTGAAAAGGGATTTTAGCATGAAAGTTCATTAAACAAACATCCATAGTCTATAATTGAAAGTCATTGTCTTTTAAAAAGAAGAAGTTATTCCAGGGGTTTAAATGTTCACAGGAGTTCCATCCTTCTGTGAATGAAAACCTACAGAAATACAAATGTCTCAATCCTCCTATAGAGATGGGTGTTGGTCAGTGCTGAAGAGAGACAGCTTATCTGAGTTTTGATCAGCTCAGGAATTCCAGGGCCTTTGCAGTCTTGCTACATATTCCCCCACTTTGGAACGATGTTCGTTGTATCAGACGAACTTCGGTCCAACATCAAGGTCATCCGTGGTCGTCAGGAACAAACTCAGATGCTGCTCTGATTCAGGGCTGATGTTTATTAGTATCAGGAACAGGAATCCTAAGGGTTAGTGGGTTAGCTTCTGAAACAGCTTTATTACTGACTAGTAAGGTAAAGTAAAAGAATCAAGATTCTAATAAAGAGTAGGTAAGTCCTATGGGCTTAGAGAATAAAAATAAAACAAAGTAAGGTAAATTAAAACAAACCTAAAGCTATATATGCCACTTCTGAAAAATGTAAATCCTTACAGAAGTGTTAGATCATGGTTAAATTGTCATTTAACCGTATGAGAGGTGTAATTGTCAGTAGTAATGAATCCAAGGTGTTGTGTTAGAGTGAGAGGATATATGTATGATTTACCTAAAGCTGGTGTCTTGAAACGTGTCAGACAGAAGTATATTTATCTACTGGGTGAGCAGACAACCTGGAAAACAGAGTTATGAATTCACGATACTGGCAGTGATAAGAGACGCGAATCTTATGTTAAACGAGAATCAAAACAGAGGCTGCAGTCAGTTGTGCACCTGATACGATGGGTTTAACCCCCACTTGTACCTACGGAGTTTAACGAGGGTGCTAATAAAAATATTAAAGGGTGAACTTGACTGAAGACAAGACCTGTGGTTGAGAGGACCTCAAGTGATTTTTCACTGAGTCTGAGAGGAAGGACAACAGCTCTGTTTATGTTAGTTTTAGTAAACTGTCTTGGTTTGTTGTGATTATATTATTAAATTTGGTAATTTCCTGACAATTTGATTGTATGGTTGTTTAGTTGTTAAAGTTAGGCTTATGATTGTAAAGTTATTTATTTCCTTTTGTCTGCTAATTCTACAGTTGAATTTGTAAACTTAGTAATTTATTTCTTTGCCTGTTAGTTTTACAATTGGATTTGTAAAATTAAGTTATTTATTTTTTCTCTGTTAATTCTACAATTGGCTTGTAAAATTAAGTTATTTAATTCTGTTCTATTCTACACCTGTTGTTTTTCTCTAGGACGTTTAGTTTTTCCTAATTATCTATTTAGTTCTGGTATGAGATCTGACTGATTTATTGCTTCCCATGCAGTCTTTATGAAGTTTCGGTACGATTTTTATGTATTCATTCAAAGTGGACGGGTTTTTGTCCCTATCGATTTTGTTTTGATATATTACAGGATAGATTTTGTCCTTAATCCTGTAGTTGTCAGACCATTGAGGGAGGAGCTTTCGATTGAGCTTACCCCCACTTAGTTTAGTGTTCTCAGGTGGTTGGGCAGAGAGGTAGGACCATGTTTTGTCCCCCACTTGGTGGTTATTTTGCGTGAGGTTTTGGTCACTTACGTCAATCGTATAGTGGGAAGCTGTGTGAGCTGTATCAACACAGGCTTCCTCTGGCTGGAAGAGCCGGTGCAGTAGTAGAATCCTTTGTCTACCTGTCATTATTTTAAGGAGTGGAACTTTGGTTGTTTCATGTGGAGTTCCTGTGATGGCTATCAGAAGTAGGAGTCGTCTGGTTTTAAACTTTCTGTGGTTGGCTTTTCCTATCTGACCTGAAGTCTGGTGAACAGTGTTCAGGCTGGGATTTGCCCATAGTGATTCATGGCCGTGTGTCAACGTCACCCCCCTGTGGTTTTGGGTCACCACGAACGAAGGTGAAGTGAGAGGGCCAAAAGCATGAAAAAGTAGGCCGATGAACACCAGAAACGTGGCGAGGACAATAGAGAGGAGCCAAAAGTGAGAAGCCGAGGAGAAGTGTAGAGAGCGCAGAGTGTAGGTATTAGCACTCACAAGATCTGGAACCGGGCCCTGTGTGTCACAGTCAAGTGAAGGCAGGGTCATAAGGTCAGAGTCAGCTGCCAGGGAGACCAACACAGGAGAGTGAGTGGCCTGTGGGGCAGCAGAGGGAGGGCGAGTGAGCTCACTGGCTGACAGGGTGGGTGGGTGGGCACAAAATTCTGGGCTGGGCTGACATGTGGAGGCACCTGTCCAAGGAGCGTCCACAGGAATGTTCTGGATGGAGAAAGGAAGACCAGGGTCTAGTGGAAGCTGGAGGTTATGCAGTGCTGCCCTGCTGGTGCACTTGATACCTGCAGTGTCAGTGACATATTCAGACTGTGGACAGAGGTGGGTTGCAGGAGTGGAGTCATCCACTGTGCAGAGGAAGACATCATATGGGCTCTGTGGAGCTTGTAAGGTGTCGTCTGTCATGCCTGTGTGCTCTTGTCTGTAACTCTGTGTCACAGTGCCATCAGGAGCTGCGATTGGCAGGGGCTGGCGGACCTGTGCGTAGATTACAGAGCATTTAAAGTCAATTATGGGTTCAAAGCGGTTGAGAAGGTCCTTACCCATAAGGAAAGGAGTGTTGTCCAGAGATGACACATACACTGGATGGATCAGGGTCATATGTCCTATCTGAAGCATCAATTCAGCCCTAGTGGACAACGTGACCGTTGTCTGTGCATATGGCTGGATGTTTAAGTCACAGAACTGACAATCAGACTTTCGACCTGTCCTGTGCAGTCTGTGTTGTAGTTCCTGGAAAAGAGGGAGTGACATTATTGTGATGTCGGCTCCAGTGTCCAGAAGTGCGTCCTGATGCAGGACACCTTCAATGTTTATCGGTAGGTGAAATTTTCGGCCTGTTCCTCCTTTTTCAGTGAGGTGGCTCAGGAATGTCATCGGACCAGGGAATGCATTGGTCTCAAAAATTTCATCATCAGAGTCTGGTTGGACTTCTGAGAGCGCACTGAGGAGTTCTCGGTCATCACCCCCCTGTTGGGAATCTAGCGTGTCAGTCTCAGGGTCTGAGTCAAAGTCAGGTTCATCAGCTTCCCAGTTTGACATATTTTCTGTGTCATCTGGTTGGCTGGCAGGATTGTCATATTCATGGTTGGAGTGTTCAGTCATGCATTGTTGTAGGTCTGAGTGCATTGCATTTTCATGAGGTCCCAAGTAGAATTCTTCTCCAGCCGTGGTTGAGGGACTGAAGGAATCCGTGGAGGAAGACACAGACGTTACAGAGTCACGCTCTGACTTCTCTCTGTTTTCCGGACCTCTTGGAGCAGCTGTTTAAGCTCCTTTACTTTTTGGGAAATGTGAGGGATGTCAGACTCACTTGTTCCACTGACGTGGTTCTGTCTGGGTCTGCTTTTCTCATCATTCCTATGCGAGTAGTTGTCATGGAAGGCACCACGACTGTGATGTCTGTCCCAACGGTTCGACCGTCCCCTTCGTGGGTGACCTGGGGGCCGAGTTTGGTTAGGAACAGGTTTCATGTGGTCCTGGCGTTTGCCAGTCCAAGGTGGTTTGACAGGTTTGCGGGCCTGCCTAGGTCCTTGAAGTGAGGACTGTTTCGGTGTTGAGTCAGGCCGCTGAGCTAGTGGTGGATGAGTAATCCGACCATGTGAATTGTGGCCTGAAATTCCGTTCAAGCTCCATCAGTGAGGGAGGGCTGTCAAGACGCAGAACAGTGTTATGTTTTGCTGATCTGGACTGACTCTGTCTCTGTTTACAGAAGCCTTTTGCAGCCAGCTCACGTAGCTGTCGGCTGTCTAAGGAGCGTGGGCAAGCCGACACTCCAAGGTGGTAGCTAGTAGTAGGATGCAGGTGTTCGACAAAGAGAGATTTGAATTGCAAATCTTCCTCCATTCCGGGTTTGTTTTGGGATCCAAAGTAGGCTAGACGTAGCCTGTGGTAATATTGATGGGGATTCTCTGATCGTCCCTGTTTGACCCGAAGGGCAGGTATCAGGCCAGTGTCTGGCATGAGGTCGCGGTATTCCTCTTTCAGGGCCTGACACAGCTTTTCAAAATCAGTTCTGACATTGAGAGGTTGGCGGTCGATAAAGCTGCTGACATCATGACTGGATGTCATCTTTACCAGACAAATCTTGTCATCTGCTGAGGCGAGTGGACGCCTCTTCAAAAAGAAGTTGATGTCAGACAAGTAGGTGAGGATGTCATAGTTGGAGTCATTAAAATTTGGTTCAAAACGCTTTATGTGTCTAGCTATGCTGTCTAAATCACGGACTGTGGAACCCTGGGGTAACGGTTTCCTCTGAGCTGCTGGAGGTGATGAGGTGTATCTCCCCGGTTCTGTGAGCTCAGCTTCAAGTTCAGCTAGCTCTTTTGGTTCGATCTTTTGAATTTCTAGTGGTTCTGCAGCTCTGACTTCAGCGTCATGCAACTGTCGTTCGAGGTTTGCCACATAGCTGCTGTTGTCTTTGATTTGAGATTTTAAGTCATTGTTTTCAAACACAGCTTTCTTTAGAAGGTGTTTGGTTTCTGTATAGTCCTTCTTGGACTGTTCCAGCTCTGTCTCTACAGTTTGAAGCTGGATTTGTTGGTTAGAAATTGCTTCTTGCAATCGGTCATTTTCTGTCTTTAATTGATGTATTTCTTGGTTTGATTCAGCATTTTTGCTTTGAAGTTGAGTGATTTGGGCTTCCGATTCAGCAACATGTGTCTGGGCTTCTACCCTAGCTTGGTGTTCTTGCTCTATCTGGGTTTTAGTAGTTTGGTTCTGCTTTCTTAATAGTTCATTTTCCTGATTGCGGGCTTTTAGAGTTTTTGTTGTTCCTCTCTAAGAGTTGAAAAGTGTTTTGAAGTTGTGCTGACATCACAGCAGCCATTTTCCCTAAGATTTTTGACAAAAATTTTTTTTGTTTGTGTGTTTTTGAGATCGCTTCTGTCAGGAGCTCTGTCATTTTGGTTTCAAGGGTAGAAGGACCAACATTTTGGATTTTCTTACATATCCAGGTAACATGTCTTCAGTCAAGCCACTTAAAGCGTCATCTAAGCTCATCAGCGGGTCACTGAGGTCAGACGCATCTGGGGCCATGTTTGTTAATGAGAGCAAACGGACAAATGTTACAAACAAATTTACAACGAAACAATTTTAGCACAAGTTGGGCTGGAAAAGTTCTGTTTTTGGAATCGGAACAACCATAACAAGTGAAATTATTCAAATGCAGTTAGATGTTCTCAAAAAGAAGAGTTTAAATAATTTGGTCAACAGCCTGGATTTATTTACATTTGTTTTTGTAAGACTAATTGTTTCAGTGTTCAAGTTTAGAAGCTCAATTACCATAGGTAAAGAAGAACTAATTCAGCATTGGTTAGTTACTGGCATTCAGTTGTGGAAAACCATTTAACTATGAAAAAGTTTCAAAATAAACATTAAATTGCAAGCTTGATTATGCCCATTAAATGTTTACCTAAAATGTGCTCAACTGATTAGTTGATGCAAAAACAACTCACTTAACTTGGTTCAGAATCTGAACTGAAAATCAAAAAGTGAATTAAAATTCAATAGTGGGTTAAAATCAATTGAATAAGTGCATGAAATGTTTAATAATAGCTCTTAACTACAATAGTTCAGTTTTACATTCAAAAATAAGTCATGCTTTTCGATTAAAATGCGTTTCAATGGCTTACATGTATTAGAAATTGCAGTTTTTCTGCTTTAAGTGTAACACTTCGAAACAGCCACAAGATGGTGCCACTGGGCTTGTTCTTAATTTGGTGGTTGAAGACCGGGCTAATGCTAGTTAGCTCGCTGCTAATGCTAGTTAGCTCGGCGGCTAATTGTGCCTTATCTAATAAATTAGGTCGCTGTGGATCTTAGCAAACAGCGAACGAAGGTTATATTTAACCAAGCAATGAATGTGTGTTGGGCACGAGACACCAATGCTAAATTACCTCAAGCTGCCGAAGCAGAGTTAGCAAGTTCGGTTAGCTACTCCGAACGCTAACTGGGAGGCTTTTGAACAACTATGCGTTCCGGACGTTTCATCGGTAAGGCATAGCACTGTTCATGAATTTCAGGCCTTATTTTTAATTGTTTTAGTCGACAAATAAACGGTATCAAGATGGATAAAACTTTTCGAAACACAACTCAAAGAGCTCAGGCTAGTTTAGTTAGCAACACAGGGACTGACTGCAGCTTCAGCTGACGTCACGGATCAACAGCGCTCACGGCAAAACAGATTAATAAAACACAAGTGCGTCCACTAATGTTATCAATCCGACGTGATATAAAAACAAACAGCGTTTCAAGCAGTAAATTACTTACACAATTTGATTAAAGGAAGACATATGCTCACACAGCAGATAAAGAACCAGTGTATGTGAATGAATGGCAGAGGGAGGCTTCAGCTCCCGGTGATTGAATAATAGTGTTTCTTTGTGCAAAAAAGGTTTTTAATCGGCCTCACACGGGGCACCAATATATGTAGCAGTACTACGTTATGATTTATTGCTCTCGTTATCAATAATTGGGGCACCACCCTAGATTTCTAGGGAAAAAATTAATATTAATAAAAAATTAATATTCATAAAAATTTTGATCAATCTCATATCAAAAAGTCTTGAATCCTCGTTTAAATTGACCACATTCTACACAAAGAAACACAAGACTGTAATTTGGTCTATAATGAGGTATTTATTAACTATTCTATGAAAATAATGACAAGTGAACTATGTACAATGTAGATATGGTGTGTGTGTGTGTGCGTGCAGGACTACGTGTGTGCGTGGAATGTGGGAGTGTGTGGTGATTGGGGTGTGAGAGAGAAGGAAAATATGGTGAGGATTAGCCAGAGCTAACCTGACGAGGTAACCGGTAATTTGGATTAAGAATTCTAATGATTTGTAAAAGAATAAATTGATGAAGTGAATTAATGACCAAGCGGTTAGTACATCACCCATAGAATGGAATCAGAGCAAACTCAGCTGGAGTTATTGAAGTGAACCGTCATGGGGCTGGGACTTGCGAGGCCTTCAGATTCGCAGCACACGGTCTGGACCGGCAGGTTCGGAACGGTGCGTCGTCGTCGTTGTGGCCGCCTGGATGTCCTGCCGCAGGTTGATCGGTTCTATGCAAAGACCTGGTCCAACAGGTCTCCGTAGTTCTCAGCTGAGTGTTTAAAAATGATGGTTCTCAGGCTTTAGCCAAGAAAATGGGTGTTGATGAAAAACGGTCAAAATTAAGAAAAATAAATGCTGGTTCTGAATCGGTTCTTCAGATTAAAACGAATAAAATTCGGCTTAACGTGAGCAAAATGTCTCCTTAAGTTACAAAAATATTAAAAGATAAATAGTTAACAAACTTAGATGGTGAGAGAATTTCAAAGATAGAAAAAACGCGCTTTAGGTAAGAAAATAATGAGAGAGACTTTGGTTGGCCTCTCAGGAAGAGAGGGGTAAGAAGGTAGGTCGGTAAGAGAGTAAGAGAGTAAAATGTGGGCTACGGCTGACTTTATCTGTGGGTCCAGCTAAGGGGAGGACCTGGGCGGAGAGAGAGAACTTTTAGGCGCGAGTCTGGTGGAATTTGGAATCTCTTTGTTCTCACAAAGTAGAGAAGAAAGAGGAATCCAGAATGGATTAAAATATGACATTAAACGCGCAAAACACGATCTGTCTATCCCACCATATTCAGTTGTGTGAAAGTGAAATGTGTAGATTAATACATATGTTCATATTATGTGAATCATTTCATTCATAACTATATGTTTATGTTTATGACATTAAAAATATGTATCACAGTGAGAATATAACAACAAGTCAGAGATTTGGTAACAGGTAAATACAATGGTCATCATTCAACCTAAATGGAGTAATAAAGAAGGAATCAGATTAAACATCACAAATTAATAAATCAGCTTCTGTGAAAGATAGAATCTTGATTTTCGGATATGTTAATGATGAATGATTTCCATTGACGTTGGTAATTCTGTAAACACAAAATACATTCCAGAAATATTAATTTGGCAAGGTTTTTAAGTTCAGTTCCAGTCTCTTTGTTTCAGTCAAAGAGAGGGAGAGGGTGACTCCAGCCTTCAGCCATAAAGTTTTACGACTTGTTATCTGATCCGTGGAATGCAGAGACGTCTCCGGCTGAGGGTCTCCTAAAGCTGAAAAGGGATTTTAGCATGAAAGTTCATTAAACAAACGTCCATAGCATATAATTGAAAGTCATTGTCTTTTAAAAAGAAGAAGTTATTCCAGGGGTTTAAATGTTCACAGGCGTTCCATCCTTCTGTGAATGAAAACCTACAGAAATACAAATGTCTCAATCCTCCTATAGAGATGGGTGTTGGTCAGTGCTGAAGAGAGGGACAGCTTATCTGAGTTTTGATCAGCTCAGGAATTCCAGGGCCTTTGCAGTCTTGCTACATAGTTATAATGGCCTCTGCCCAAGATGGTGGCATTATACTATTTTGCAGTGTCCAATTCATGCATCTAAGCAAAACAGGCACTAGTAACTCTTCAAATGTTTTGTACCATTCTGCTGGCAGTCCGTCTGTACCTGGAGTTTTGTTATTTTTTAATTTTTTTAAGGTATTTTCCAATTCTTGCCGAGTAATCTGTTTAATTAGAGAATCATTCTGTTGTTTCCCAATTGATGGTAAGTCTAGAGAATTTAGAAACTTCTTAGTGTCTTCTATATTAGTCTGTTCTGGCTGTGTATATAATGTTTCATAATAGGTTTTAAATGCTTTATCTATTCCTTCTAAATCTTTTTCCAGGTCTCCGTTCTCTGGATTCTTTATTGCATAGACCGAATGCTGAATTTGTTTTTGCTTTAATTTACGAGCAAGTAATTTTGTAGACTTCGCTCCTATTTCATAGTGTGACTGTTTTAAAAATTTATATTTTCTATCCTCCTCTTCTTTATAGGCATCTGAGATTTCATTTCTAATTTGCCGAATTGCTTTCCAAATTTGATTAGTTGGAGTTCTGATATGTTTGTTTTCCATTTCTTTTAGTCTTGTATTCAATTCTTTTAGGTGTTTTTCTTTTTGTTTCTTAATTGCTGAGCTTAATGCGATAATTTTGCCTCTAATGACTGCCTTCAATGTATCCCAGAGAATATTGGGTTTAACTTCTTCATTGTCATTCAGCTCTAAATAATCTTTAATCTCTGTTTTGATCTGATTGATGAATGTTTTATTATTTAGCAGACTGGTATTTAATCGCCATATTGTCTTCTTCGGTCTATTGTCCAAATGAACTACCAAATGTATTGGTGAGTGGTCAGACAGCCCTCTAGTGCCAATTTCACAACTACTTATTCTATGTCTGTCATTATTGAACATAAAAATGTAATCGATTCTTGAATATACTCCGTGGGGAGGAGAAAAAAAAGTATAATCTTTATCATGAGGATGCATCTCTCGCCAAACGTCTAACAAGCCCAAGTCATTCATACTTTGTTTCAGCAATTTACTTTGTGGGGTTACCAATCTTTTTGTGTTTGTTGTGTTATTTTTGTTCAATATAGTATTAAAGTCACCTGTACATATTAATACACCCTGCGTTTCAGATGAGATAATTTCAAGGATTTTCTTTAACACAGTAGTATTGTAGTCTGGTGGTAGATAAACTGAAAGAAGAGTGACTAATTTACCTTCTATTTTACACTGTACCAGTATATATCTGCCTTCATCATCCTTGATTTGTTTGATATATTCAAAATGTATACTATTATGTATTAACACAGCTACTCCTCTTTTATGCCCGTTTTTGTAAGAGCTATAAAAAGTATTACTAAATCCGAATTTCTTTAGCTTTTCATGTTCATCTAGTGTTAAATGTGTTTCTTGAAGTAACATAATTTGTATTTTTTCCTTTTTTATCCAAGACATCACTCTACTCCTTTTTACCGGACTATTGAGACCATTAACATTCCATGAGGCTACTCTGTAGGTGTTACTCATCATAAATCATGCAATAACAAATGTCGACTGTATGAACAAACCTAAGCCTTGGAAAACAGAACAATAACAAAAAAATGACAATTTCCACCCCCTGGGCCAGTCTTAGCCCTTCCAACCATAACTTTAAGTGTCCACAGTATAGGAGAAAAAATCCCACATGAAGTGGGGGCTCCTTCTCTGCTCTACGCAAAGTTCCTCTCATTGAGCTAAACTAAAGATGTCAAAATACCAGTCTTTCCTTTGATCCCAGTCAGAATTACTGTATATCCAGAAATTAAGATAGTGTGAATTAACATTTATGTCTGGTGAAGTCCAACCTCGAAATCAAGATCTTTATAGTGGCCATGGTTATATTAAGCCTAAATGTTAATTATAAATATAAAAGGGATAGTATGAGGTCTTACGTCTTGCTTCTTGTTGGCCCAGATAAAGTTTAGTCCGTCTTTTCTTGCCCTCGGTGGAATGATCGAAGCCTCTCGCGGATCCGGATTGAGCGTGCCTCTTCTACTCTCTCCCAATGTGCGCCGCCTGTGAGAGTCTGTTCCCAGTCAGTGTTCGGAGGCGCACGCGGTAGGTCCACGGAGTAGCCTCTCCTCCTCAGTTCGGCGGCCGCTTCTCCTGCGGTGTTGTACATGCACGGGCCATCATTCCAGTGGATTCTCATTCGTGCAGGGTAGGGAGTTTGGAAGCGGACTTTGGCCTCTTTAAGAGTCTTCTTTATCTCCTTGTATTCTTTCAGTTTATTATACACATCCGTAGGCATGTCGTGAGCAAATGTAATCACCTTCCCATCGTAAATAACTTTCTTCGACCAAGCTAAAGTAAGGACTTTGTCTTTGATATCAAATCTCTGAAAGTTTACCACAATCGATCTTGTTGTTTGGTTGTCTTGGGGTCGCGGTCTTGAAGCACGATGTGCTGTTTGAATCTGGAGGTCCACCTCTTCTTCAATGGGAAGCTCCTTCTTTAAAAAGCTATTCATGAAGGCGATCATGTCGTCTTTCTCAGCGCCTTCCTTAATCCCATATATTCGGACATTATTACGGCGAGACCTGCCATCTAATCCGGTCACTTGGGTTAGTAAAGCTTTTTGCTGTGCAAGGCAATGTCGGAGTGCGCCCCTGAGATCTGTGTTTGCAGATTCCAGTTCATTAATTCGCTGCTCAGCCTCAGTCAACCTTGTAGCTTGATTTCGTACATCTACAGTCAAATTTTGAAGCTTCTGATTCATATCAACTTTTAGGCTAGTGAGCTCTTGTTTAAGTTCGTCCTTCATTTCTGTTATGTTGTTCGACAGTGCCAAAATAGCTTTGGCCGTAGTTAACTCTCCCTCCTCCTCAGTAGTTAGCATGGTCCCACTAGCTCCATTAGCCTCATCTTCGACGTCTTTTTCTGTATTTTCGGTTAATCCACTTCCCCCTTGAATGTTTTTTTGGGGTGGTTTAATTCTTCCCCCAGGCATTGTATTCCAGTTTTAGGGTCACAGCTTCTGTTTTCTCGAGTTACCTGGGGTTTTTGCGTTGTCTGACTGGGATCGGTAAAAAGTTATTCCGCCATCTTGAAGCTCCCCGGAAGTGTCACCTGTGAGTTACCTTTTAGGTTAGTTTTTGATTTATGTTTAGTTTTTCCTCGGCCTTCGGGTCCGCCCTTGGTTCTGTTATTTTATTTAATTCTCACCACGGCTGATTTGGTTCGTCGCTTTTAGTTTAGTTTTGATTACCTTTCTGTTTGTTCCAGTGCATCTGCATTTTGAGTGTTTATTTCAGTTTCATTAATTAAACCTGGTTTTCTTCAAATCACCTGCCTGTCTGTCTGCCTGCTGCATGGGTTCACACCTGTCTTGTTCGTGACAGTATACTGGTAAAAGGTTAAGTTAATTGTGTGCACCGGATCTATAAGTTCATAAAGATTATTTTAGTCCAGCAGCATATTTAAACATTACCTGTGAGGTTAGTAGTCCAAACCTCTAAAACCAACCCAGGAATATCACAAAGTGCAACCAGTTATGAGAGGAAAGCTGTCGTTAACAAACGTGACTGCTACTGAGGCTACTTAGTGGGGTTACTTATTAGAGTAAGAGGGGTAGGACGTTTGGAAATAGACAGTAAGAACCAAGGCGAGTATTCCTCGACACCAACTTAATCATTCTACTGAATGCTGTTAGGTGGAATACAGGTGTGTCTGATAGGCAGAATCTGAGCCCTTAGACAGAGAGCTGGACCTGAATTATCCTGTAAAGGGTAAAAAAGGCAGTACTGGCTTACACTACAGATCAAAATAATGTCACCTTCAGAAGGCAACACTTCATCAGTATGTAGAGCAGTTTACCCTTCTGTTACTACTGTCTTCAATAGCTAACCATACAGGTTACTTCATTTGACTTTTTCATTAGTTATGTTCTTCAGTTTCACCTGCTTAACAGCAGTGTTGTGCTCACCCTTGATCAAGTTGATGTAAGCTTTGCTCCAGGAGTCACGGTCCAGGGTGGTGAGGATACCGACAGGCTCCACGTTGGTTTCTGGTGAGGAGCTGCAGATTCTCTCAAGCTGAACGTAAAGCTGATCAGCTGTCAGTGGAGTCCCATCACTGTTGTAGACATCCAGCGCAAAGAACTGATCCAAAGAGGGGGAAAACTTTAATAGTTTGGTTCAACATGAATGTTTTGAGAAATCAGCTGAGTTCCCTAGTCCAGTAGCTTAGTGGACTGCTTCAAACATTTGGACCGGGCCACTCTGACACAGACCTGTTTATCACACTCTCCATAAACATTTAATATTCTGCAAAGATATCAAACGATGTAATGAAACCATTTAGTGTTTTCATATCTATATCACAATTTCTTAAATGTATTTGTACAAAAATAACATAACACAGAGAAGAGATAAGGATTATTTCAAAGAATGTAGGCAAATGTATTCTCTGATCATAAGTGCAAATAATCATGTAATCACCAGAGAGCTCATCTTTTCTGTAGCCTTTTCCTTGTAAGTCGGAGCAGGTCACTGGACAAATATGTCTTCTACTTCAGTTTTAGCCAGGCCTCTTACCTGAGAGTTATGTGCCACTGTGATGTGTTTGGGGGGATTGGAGCTCTTGCTGTGGAATACCAGAGAGTCTTTCTCCAGACCAGGGACACGACAGGATGACAGCATCTGGGAGTACTGCTTCATACACATGGGCTTCCCTCTCATATGTTCAACTGGTAGTGTCTCACTGTAAAACATACAGGATCTGTCATTAAACACAAACCTAGCCATAAAAATAGTATTTTATCATTTATATCTGAGGCTATTAGTGAATATGAACTTGAAGAGACTTTGACTGTGTCAACAGCGCACAAACAAAATAGATTTTACAAAGTTATTTTAGTGTAGTCTTAATAGCAGCTAAAGACCTAAGAATAGTTTCTGATGTAGGTGTTTTGTTTGTTGAAAACTAATGAAAGGTTGACGAGAACCATCAGTGTCAGCTGATGTTTCTATGAGAGACATCTAGACAAAAATTCACATCGAGTATTAAGCAGCATGACTGTATGACACCTAACCCAAGTTTGTCAAATAACCTTTGCTTTTCTAAAATTGCTGTTCAAATAAAATTATGATTGCTGTCAGATGTAAACAGGCTGAAGTAAATATATGTCAGAGTTAATATGCTAAATTATTCTGTTCTACAATTCTACAAATTCATTTAGCAGATGCTTTTATCCAAAGAGATGTACATCAGAGTAGATACAACATAAGCAAGGATCTAGTCAGGAGAAAACAACTTGGATAAGTGCCATAAAACAACTTCAAGTCTGATAAAAGGACTGTGTTGTCTCCAGGCAGTGCAGGACGCAACAGGATGTTTCTTGTTTTGTTTATTCTATTATTGCAGTCTGTCAAGTGCAAAGGTGTTTAGTGAAGAGTTTTTAGTCTTTTCTTAAAGACTGAGAGAGACTCTGCAGATTGAACAGAGTTTGGTAACTCGTTCCACCACTGGGGAACCACAGAGTCTGGTTATCCACCGACCGAGTTGTGATGCTTGTATCAGGAATCTTTTGTTGGCCGACTGTAGTGAGCAGGAGGGAGTGTAGACCTGAATGAGAAAGTTCAGGTAGGAGGGAGCTGTTTTCATTGTAGTCACAAGTCTGCTATCAGTGAAGCTGTCTGAACAGTGGGGTGACATGCTGTTTGGGCTGCTTGAAAACCAGACATGCTGCTGCATTCTGGATCATCTCCAGAGGTTTTACCGTGCATGCGGGTAGGCCTGCCAGTAAGGATGCTGATACAGACTTCACCAATTGACAGGATTTCCCCAAGCCATAAGGATATTTTATCCCAACATTTACCTGGCAGATACAAGAATGTAATAGTTACGACATCCATTCTGTGAGAAAAGGAATAAGAAAGAGAACCAAAAGAACCAAATAAAAGAGGACAAAAACAAGAAAGTAATAAAGTTTAAGAAGTGAGAACAGTTTGGGTGATCAACACCCAATAGTACAATATGTCAACAAAAGCCAAATCCAACCTAATTGTAAGCACTATCTTTAATCCTTCTAAATCCAAACATGGACAGATGTTGACCTCAAACGAGCTCAGACTTCCGGCCGCCGCCATTACTGACTGTCAGTCGTTGATCGATTCGCCTGCTGGATTTCAATCAGGACGGTTTGTGTTTTTTTCTGTACTTGATCTGCTGTCAGAAGGTTCGGTAATCACTTTAAAAAGCGGTGTTGTTCAACATGGCACCCCTTACCTCGCCATCCAGCTGCGAAAGCTGTGCCGGCCTCAGCAGGAAAATACTGGAATTGGAGCAAAGAATATCCACTCTTTTCAAAATCCAGGATGCTGAAAGGTACCTGGATACAATCGTACTTGGCCCCGGTCCAGCCACCACCAGCGCCGATGGCCTGGATGACACGGCCCCCTACTTTGCTGCCTTACCGGCCACCACGTCTCCACCCCGCCTGGCTCCTACTACTGTTCCGGCCAGGCCTCCGGCCCCCGCTGCCGTTCCCGCCAGGCCTCCGTCTCCACTCTCATCTCTGGGTGATCACTGGCTCCGGCTCGGGGCTAAACCCAAGGCCCCCGTGAGCTCCACTCCATCACACGGGGGAACATGGATTGCAGTGGATTACCGCAGCAAAAGGAGGGCATCTGCTCATCATCCGCCGGCATGGGCCTCCCAACCTGCCTCCTTCCATTTCACCCCCCGCCCTGGACCCAGTACGGTGCGGGGTGTCGGGCCAGAGAGGGCGTGTCAGCGGAGGCACGAACACTTCTCAGGGGGGACTGTGCAGCGGGACACGGCTTTTTCCTCACCCTCAGAGCTTCCACTGACCAACAGGTTCGACATCCTCAGCATGCAGGAGTTCCCCCCTCTGGAGGCGCACGCTTCTCGTCACCCACCTGAGGCCGCCAAGTCGGCTTCCTCGGCCCGCCGCAAGCTGCTGAGAGAGGCCGTGAAGAGGAGAGGCTCAGCCCGCGCGAGCCATCCGGTGGTGTCACCCCTCCGACCCCCTCTACGGTCTCCGCCTGGCCGCCCATCCGAGGAGACGGCCAGGCGCCCTCACCAGCGAACGGCTCCGAGGACCCTCATCGTTGGAGACTCCATCCTGAGGAACATTCGGGTGAGAGGTGCTCTCACCTTGTCCTTCTCTGGTGCCACTGTCCTCGACTTCGCGGACAAAATCCCAGGTATTGTGCAGGCACATCCCGAGGCTGACACGGTCCTGATCCACGCGGGCACCAACGACATCTCCAAACAGCAGTCGGAAATTTTAAAACAGGACTTTCTCCATCTGTTCAGCATCATCAGACAGCTCCATCTCCAAGCCTTCATCTCCGGCCCCACCCCCACCTGTGGCAGAGGACTGGGGAGATTCAGCAGGCTGCTGAGCCTCAACACCTGGCTGTCCTCGGTCTGCAGAGCGCACGGTTTGGGCTTCATAGACAATTTTAACAGCTTTTGGGACAGGGCTCATCTGTTCGGGGCAGACGGGCTGCACCTCAATAGGGCTGGGAGCCGTCTGCTCTCCGTCAATTTATCCTACGGGAAACAGCACTTCCAGGCTCCATCCACCTTGCATAAGCCCACTCGACGTGTTATACCTGCTGATATGTCCGGCAGTGATTGATGTCCATATGGTCCCTGTCCCTATTTTTTAAGATCCACTTTTAGTAGCAACACGAATGTCGTTCATCGACATTCTCAAAAATCCCCACCATCATCACTACCAGAAGACATGACAGAAGACTCACCTCCAATAAACCTTTAGCTGCAGCTCCAGGTAACCTCATACCCATTACACAGAGACCACCACCAGATCCACCACAAACAGAAGTCTTACACATGGCACTTTTAAATGTAAGATCCCTTTTAAATAAATCGTTTTTAATTAATGACTTGATTTTAGATCACAATATTGACTGTATGTTTTTAACTGAAACCTGGCTTGGCACTGATGGACCCTCCACTCTGCTTGAAGCAGCACCACAGAACTATGGTTTTTTACATTCTTTTAGACAGGAAAAAAGGGGTGGGGGCACAGCGAGTATTATTTTAACATCACTTGGTTTTAAGGAGATTTTATTTTTTGTTTTTAAATCTTTTGAGTATCACTCTTCTGTTTTTAACAGTCCAGCCACTTTATGTTTAACACTGTATAGACCCCCCAAGTATTGCACCTCTTTTATTGCAGAATTTTCAGAACTGTTGTCAATAATCCACACAAAATATAACAGGATAATTTTAGTTTTTTTTAATATCCATATGGACAATCAATCAAACTCTTTTACTTCAGATTTTTTAAACATTATTAACTGTATGAATTTTAAGCAACATGTCACCACTCCCACACATAAAAAAGGAAATACTTTAGATATTATTTTAACTTATGGACTATCAGCAAACATCACTGCAGTGACTGATGTTGGTTTTAGTGATCATTTTTGTTTATTCTTTGATGTGCGCTATTTTAACAAGCAAGCAATTCCAGAGCGAATTGTTAGGAAACGCTATCTTACTGCAGAAGTGGCTGCAAATTTTATTGAAATTTTAAGAGATACCCCCCCGGATATTTTACCCTCTTCTTGTGATTTTATTGTAGATGGTTTTAACAGTAAACTCAAATCAGCCCTTGACAGGGTGGCTCCAGTTAAATTCAAAACAGTAAAAACAAAACTAACACCTCCATGGAGAGGAGAAGAAATTTTACAATTAAAAAGAAAGTGTCGCATCGCTGAAAGGAGATGGAGAAAAAAGAAATTAACAGTCAATTACCAAATTTTTCAAGAGCAAATGTCAACGTACAATAATGCAATTAAAAAAGCAAGAAGAAATCATTTTTCAAAACTAATAGCAGAAAACCACAATAATCCTAAAATCCTCTTCTCAACCACTGATCATTTAATTCACCCTGTTTTTAACCTTCCTCTGGACTTTTCCTCAAAGTCAGTGTGTGAAGATTTTGCTGTCCACTTCTGCAGTAAAATCGAGTCAATAAGAACAAATCTCTCCTGCACCCAACCTAAAACTTTTTACACCCCCAAGCTTTTATTCTCTAATGAGGAGACACTGGAGCGTTTTGTCCTGGTTGATGCTGAAATGCTTGATAAGGTTGTCGCACATCTAAAACCAGCAACTTGCCTTTTAGATCCTATCCCCACATCCTTTTTTAAACAAATTTATGAGTCTTTTAAACCAGATCTTCTTAATATTATTAATTATTCTCTTCAGACGGGTGTTTTTCCTTCTGCTTTTAAAACAGCTGTGGTCAAACCCCTTCTGAAGGGAAACAATTTAGATCCATCTATTTTAGATAACTATAGGCCAGTTTCCAATCTGCCATTTTTAAGTAAAATTCTAGAAAAACTTGTTTTTAACCAATTAAATGATTTTATGGACATTTTAAACATCTGTGAAATCTATCAGTCTGGCTTTAGGGCCAGTCACAGCAGAGAGACGGCCTTAGTAAAAATAGTGAATGATCTCAGGACCAACATGGATCAAAAACTGCCCTCTGTGCTTGTGCTGCTCGACCTGAGCGCAGCTTTTGACACAGTAGATCACCAAATTCTTTTAAATAGACTCAATGGCTTTATTGGAATCTCTGGCACTGTTTTTAATTGGTTTAAATCATATCTCACCGACAGAAAGTTTTATGTGAAGATGGGGGAATGCCAGTCAGGACTCTATAATGTTAACTGTGGCGTCCCCCAGGGTTCAATTTTAGGTCCCACACTTTTTAATATTTATATGTTGCCTTTAGGTGATGTCATCAGGAGACACGGCATCAATTTTCATAGCTATGCTGATGACACGCAACTTTACATCGCCGTGTCTCCTGATGGCTCAGGGCCCATCGATGCCCTTTTTAATTGTATTTTAGATGTCAGGTCTTGGATGGCAGACAACTTTCTTCAGCTCATCCAGGACAAAACCCAGGTTTTAGTCATTGGTACAGGTCCACAGAGAGAGAAACTGGAGAGCAAACTCCAAGCACTGTCTTTTAATCCATGTCAGCAGGTCAAAAATCTTGGAGTTTTATTTGATTCAGACCTTAGCTTTGACCTGCACATCAGAGATATCACGAAAAAATCATTTTATCATTTAAAGAACATCTCCAGAGTGCGCCAGTTTCTCTCTCAGGCCAATGCAGAGACTCTTATTCACGCTTTTATTACGTGTAGAATTGACTATTGCAATGCTCTTCTTTCTGGTCTTCCAAAAAAGAACATTTCACAGCTACAGCTCCTGCAAAATTCAGCTGCACGCATGCTGACGAAGACCAGAAGGAGAGCTCACATTAGTCCGATTTTGAAGTCTCTGCATTGGCTGCCTGTATCTTTTAGAATTGATTTTAAGATTCTTTTACTAGTTTTTAAGTCTTTAAATGGTCTTGCTCCTTTTTATTTATCCAGTTTGCTTTTACCCGATGAACCCAGTAGAGCTCTCAGGTCTTCAGGTAGTGGTCTTTTAATCGTCCCTAAAGTCAGAACTGAAACATACGGTGAAGCCTCTTTTCATTATTACGGCCCCCGTCTGTGGAACAGCCTACCTGATGACCTGAGGGCAGCACCTACTCTTCATATTTTTAAAAGAAAACTCAAGACCTACCTTTTTAGTCTGGCTTTTAGCTAATCATATTTATCAATACCATTTGAGCTTATTTATTTATTTATTCATTCATTTTTATTTATTTATTTTATTCATTTATTTTTATTTACTTATTTTATTTATTTATTTTTATTGTTATTACGTCTTAGCTCCAGTGTTCCCTCATTTTTAATGAAAGATGGCGTTTCCTCAGTCCTCTTTTTATGTTTTTCTGTTAAAATCTGTTCCACATATCTGTGTGTGTGTGTGTGTGTGTGTGTGTGTGTGTGTGTGTGTGTGTGTGTGTGTGTGTGTGTGTGTGTGTGTAAGTGAGTGTGTTTGCTGTATGTGGATTGGTGGGTTGGAGGGGTGGTTGTATTTCTCATTTTTAATTTATTTTGTCCTTTTATTTCTATGTAAAGCACTTTGTGCTACAAATTTTGGATGAAAAGTGCTATACAAATAAAGTTTGATTGATTGATTGATAGTGAAGATTGACATTAAAAAAATCCAAATGGCTCAACTTTGAAGGGTTGATCCTGTTTCTCCTTTCTGTTCTGATCTGCTTTGTTTTGGAGAAGATTCTCTCTGAGGGGACGGATGTTGCTGCAACACACAGTCTACATGTCATCACATGTGAAGACGTGGAAAGACTGAACACTTGGACTCCCAGCAGCACTTCTTTAGAAAAGAGGCTCCTCTCTGCCAGCATTACATCTGCTGATGGATTCCTTCTTGTAGTGTCACAAGTTGCTCGTTCTTCAAAGAACCTCCAAACAGCAGATGCTTGTGGTTCCTCTTGTCCGTGTTCTGCTGTAGTGGAGTTGACTGGTTGGATCTTTCTGCTGCTGCAGTTATTCTCTGAAGAGCTTCATCAACCGCTCTGCTGTCACTGAAGGACAGCTTTTTGAATCTTGGGTCAGGAAGGGAGGTTTCTGACAGAACAGTGTTATATTCCATTCTGTGGAATGTTCTTTCCATGGATGCACAGAGAGCATCCACTAACTCCTTCACTTTCCCTGTGGTTCCTCTGGTCTGCTGGTCAGCTGGAAGTCTCTGCAGAACACAGGATTAACATTATAGAGGCTGTAACAGCTGAAAAAGAGGAGAAAATAAGTGTTAAAATGCTTTTCTTTATTTGGCTATTATTATATTTCTGGTCATGTCTTTTCAGACTAATAATGCAACAAGAACTATTAAACATAATAACCAAAAAACAACAACAATAACAATAAAAACATGCTAATATTTGTACACTGTACCTGTCTGCACTGATCTCCACAGTGACCTGCTCTCATGGCCTCCTGCAGAACCTCCCATTCCTCTGGACTCAGAGGATCAACAGGTGCTTTGATAACAGTCAGGATGGAGATGACTGCATCCTTGGAGTCCACAATCTGTTGTAGCATTTGGAAGGTGGAGTTCCAGCTGGAAACACACTCGTGTTTCAGCTTCATCTCATCCATGTCATCTGTCGTTGGGTAGATTTGAGCTTCTCTGTGCTGTTGTTCTCCTGTGGAAGAATTCCACTATCACCTTTACTTTGTCCACAGTGGGCTTCATCAGCTTCAGAGCATCTCTTACAAACTGGCTAATTGTGTACAAGACATGGGTGCTGGGTGGTGAAACAGGAAGCAACAAAATCAGTCTGTAAAATGTGCTCTCATTGCAAAACTCTGCCTGCTGCTTCCTCATTGGTGAAGTCCTGACTGGTTTCTGGGAACAGATCATGTCTGAGCGTCCAGGAGTCGACTGGAAACTTTGTTCTTCTTCAGCGCTTTGAATAAAGTGTAAGTTTGCTTTGTTTGCTGCTTTAACTTCAGTAATGTTGCTGTTTGTTTCTGCTCTGTCATGTTTCTACATGTTCACTTCTTATTTCACCACAAACTCTGGATCACTGCTGTTTAAACATCCATCAATATGATTATCAGGTTATTGATTCATTGTAATCAGTCAGCATTTCTATTAGATTATTGATTGACTTCAGTCAGTTTGATCAGCTGCTGATTTTTATTTGTTTCTTCACAATAAAAACTGCGTCGTGTCTTTTTTACTTTCGGTTTCTCTGTGAGTCTCTGCAGCTCCATGACTCCATCTGCTGGACTGATAGTAGAAGTGCAGCAGCTGATCTTTTCCAGGAGGATCTGAGTGGATGAATGATGTTTGTTTCCTGTGCTGGTGAAGGTAGAAAGTGTGTGTGAGCTGCTGTGAGTTGAGCATCATGGATGAGTGTGAGGACAGAGAGGAGGGAGTCCCTCCCTCTAAAAGCTCTCTGTGTGGGGAACAGGAGAACCAGAGCAAAGCTCAGAGGTGAGACCACCATCTCTAACTGTCCAGGACTCTGCTGCATGTCAGAGCTCAGCATCACATCACTGCTGCATCATTATTGACAGGAATCCACCTGGACCTGGACCTGGACCTGGACCTGGACCTGGACCTGGACCTGGACCTGCATCCAGCTGTGTGTCCTTAAAGAGCGACTGGTCGATGGGTCGCTTCATTGAATTTAAAGATGATCAACCTCCTGCTGCAGAGAAGTAAGCTGTGAAATCAAACTACTGAATGTTGTGTCAAATGTTCTGTCATTGTTCCAAAAACGTTCCATCATTAAATCACTCTGAAACTCTGCTACAAGGTTCATGTCTGAAAGAAATTAAAATGAAATTCTCTTGCTGGTGGGTTTCCTCTTTATTTACCAGAATCCATCAGAGACCAGAGTCCTCTGGACCTGGACCTGCATCCAGCTGTGTGTCCTTTAAGAGTGACTGGTCTAAGGAATATCCTCCTGATTTTAAAGAACAACGTCCTGCTGCAGAGGGGTAAGATGTTCAACACATAAACTTTTAAATGATCTCTTTACTGATTTTCCAGAAGTACATTGTCAGATGTTTTCTTAAATCCAAATTATTTTTCATCTCATGTAATCAGAGCTTAATGTCCTCTCATTACTAATATTAATTAATATTAATGTTATTGCTGTTGTTCTGCTGCTTTAAATCTCCTCAAAGTTTGCCCATGCCTCTGTAGTGGTGGAACTCTTTATTTTTTATGGTTCTTTGGTGTCTGTGTGGCAGCGTGGCTCCATAGCGCCTCCTATAGTTAAAGTTCAGAGTTTTTACCTCAATATAAAGAACTAATTAGAACAACTTCACATGTGGTCGGTGTCGTCTCAAGAGCTCTTTGATCCAAACAGAATTGTGACTTTATTGAAGGACATCTACATCTCAGCACTGAGTTATAGTCACAGCGCCACCTACTGGACACAGTAAGTCAGCCTTAAGAGACAAATTAAATATTTAAATTAAGTTTACATGCTGTGTTCTACACATGAGGCTCAGCAACACAATATTTTCTATCACCACATGAAGTGATATAAAACAGACAATACAGTGCCTTGTGAAAGTATTCGGCCCCCTTGAACTTTTCAACCTTTCTCCACATTTCAGGCTTCAAACATAAAGATATAAAATTGTAATTTTTTTGTCAAGAATCAACAACAAGTGGGACACAATCGTGAAGTGGAATGAAATTTATTGGATATTATAAACTTTTTTAACATATAAAAACCTGAAAAGTGGGGCGTGCAATATTATTCGGCCCCCTTGCATTAATACTTTGTAGCGCCACCTTTTGCTGCAATTACAGCTGCAAGTCGCTTGGGGTATGTCTCTATCAGTTTTGCACATCCAGAGACTGAAATTCTTGTCCATTCTTCCTTCCAAAACAGCTGGAGCTCAGTGAGGTTGGATGGAGAGCGTTTGTGAACAGCAGTCTTCAGCTCTGCCCACAGATTCTCCATTGGATTCAGGTCTGGACTTTGACTTGGCCATTCTAACACCTGGATACGTTTATTTGTGAACCATTCCATTGTAGATTTGGATTTATGTTTTGGATCATTGTCCTGTTGGAAGATAAATCTCCGTCCCAGTCTCAGGTCTTTTGCAGACTCCAACAGGTTTTCTTCCAGAATGCTCCTGTATTTGGCTCCATTCATCTTCCCATCAATTTTAACCATCTTCCCTGTCCCTGCTGAAGAAAAGCAGGCCCAAACCATGAGGCTGCCACCACCATGTTTGACAGTGGGGATGGTGTGTTCAGGGTGATGAGCTGTGTTGCTTTTACGCCAAACATATCGTTTTGCATTGTGACCAAAAAGTTGGATTTTGGTTTCATCTGACCAGAGCACCTTCTTCCACATGTTTGGTGTGTCTCCCAGGTGGCTTGTGGCAAACTTCAAACCAGACTTTTTCTGGATATCTTTGAGAAATGGCTTTCTTCTTGCCACTCTTCCATAAAGGCCAGATTTGTGCAGTGTACGACTGATTGTTGTCCTATGGACAGACTCTCCCACCTCAGCTGTAGATCTCTGCAGTTCATCCAGAGTGATCATGGGCCTCTTGGCTGCATCTCTGATCAGTCTTCTCCTTGTTGAAGGTGAAAGTCTAGAGGGACGGCCGGGTCTTGGTAGATTTGCAGTGGTCTGATACTCCTTCCATTTCAATATGATTGCTTGCACAGTGCTCCTTGAGATGTTTAAAGCTTGGGAAATCTTTTTATATCCAAATCCGGCTTTAAACTTCTCCACAACAGTATCTGGGACCTGCCTGGTGTGTTCCTTGGTCTTCATGATGCTCTCTGCACTTTAAACAGAACCCTGAGACTATCACAGAGCAGGTGCATTTATACGGAGACTTGATTACACACAGGTGGATTCTATTTATCATCATCAGTCATTTAGGACAACATTGGATCATTCAGAGATCCTCACTGAACTTCTGGAGTGAGTTTGCTGCACTGAAAGTAAAGGGGCCGAATAATATTGCACACCCCACTTTTCAGTTTTTTATTTGTTAAAAAAGTATAAAATATCCAATAAATTTCGTTCCACTTCACGATTGTGTCCCAATTGTTGTTGATTCTTGACAAAAAATTAAAATTTTATATCTTTATGTTTGAAGCCTGAAATGTGGCGAAAGGTTGAAAAGTTCAAGGAGGCCGAATACTTTCACAAGGAATTGTATATCATGGTCTGAACCACAAAGTTCAGAAAAACTTACTTGTTCCATCAGTGAGTGATGGAGGCAAAAAAGCAAAGTTCTGGAACTATCATCCCTCCTTGAGGAGCATGAAGGCCTCATCACTGATTACAGTTTTAGTTTAACATTAATGTTTAACTTCCATCTTCTTCAAATACACTAAAAGACTAACTTGTGTAAAATGTTCTGTCATTGTTCCAAATATATTCCAACATTAAATCCCTCTGAAACTCTGCTATGACCTCCATGTGTCACAAATTGTCTTGGTGAGGGAGAATCGACTAGTGAGGACGAGAAAACCAGAGACTAAGTGAAGCAGAAGTTTATTTACAGGATGTGAAAATAACCAGGTGGACAGCTCTACGCAATCAGGTAAACCAAATAAGCAAGGGCAGTGAGTTACAGAGAACAAGAAGCTAAGCAAAACCAAACTAAACACTAAGTTAACAGGAACTGATCACCAAAACATGAAACTGAAAAGGAGGCAAAGGAAAAACAAAATACAGAAAACTACGACTGGAGACATAACAGCTGAACTGCAAACAAAGACTAAAACTGAACAAAACCAAGCAGAACAAGACTACAGGACAACACTAACCAGAAACACAGGAACACACTGAATTAGGAATGAATGAGGTCAATGCAGGGAAACCGGTGGAGGGATGTGTCAAGACTGACGGTCTGACAGAGAGTGAAGTCTGAGCCGGAGTTTGACTGAGAGGAGAGTTGATTGGAGGCAGGAGAACCAGACTCTGTTCAGGTGCTGCTGATTAGGAAGAAGTTCTCAGAGAAGGTTAGAGAGGGAAAGGAGGAGCAGAGATCCTGACACCATGGTTTCTAAAAGAATTTAAAGGGAATTGTCCTTCCTGGTGATCTTTCTCTTTATCTATCAGAATCCATCAGAGACCAGAGTCCTCTGATGGATTGTTTCTGTCCTTCTTGTTTACATTTTTTCTTTCAAAATACTCCAAAGTCTTGTCTTTTGATGCACGGTGCTTGGTCTCCAAGTGGTGAAGCAGTTTTGAAGGCTTCATTGCCTCATTGGAGAGCCGGTCGCCGCATATTATGCAGAGCAGGCTTGGTGCATAGGAATCTCTTGTCGATAGATCCATGTTTGAAGTAGGACTCCTGGTATTGTCTGTTACATACAGCTTTCTTTGTCTTGGACGTTGTAGGCTCTTCTTCTGTCTCTTCACTGGGCATTTTCCCGTTCACAAAGAAACTTTCCAAAGATATTTGTTTTTTTACTCATTTTGCTAGCTTGTGGGTTTAATTTTAGTGATCACCACATCACGCAGTATCACGAGATCAAGACAAGCATCTTGACATGCGTTGAGAATGGGTCATAGATGGATGTAACGGAGAGAATTTGGTAATTTTTCAAAACATCGTTCAGACTCAGATAATAAATAAAACAGAAATAATGTAAGTTATTTAATCTTTCTGTGTGACCTGTTACCAAATGACCCCCAACCTTGGGGTTGGGGACCACTGTGTGAGCGTCCATGTTAGCATGTATATTAGCGCATATGTGGACGTATATGCTAGCATGTACATTAGACTACGTATTAGCCTACATGTTAGCATGTATATCAGCCTATATTGTAGCCTACACATGTGGACAAAATTGTTGGTACCCCTCAGTTAATGAAAGAATGTCCCACAATGGTCACAGAAATAATTATCTGACAAAAGTAATAATAAATAAAAATTCTATGAAAATTATACAATGAAAATCAGACATTGCTTTTGAACCGTGGTTTAACCAAATTATTTTCAAAAATAAACTCCTGAAACAGGCCTGAACAAAAATGATGGTACCCTTAACTCAATATTTTCTTGTACAACCTTTTGAGGCGATCACTGCAATCAAACCATTTCTGTAACTGTCAGTGAGACGTCTGCTCCTCTCAGCAGGTATTTTGGTCCACTCCTCATGAGCAGATGCTCCAGTTGTCTCAGGTTTGAAGGGTTCCTTCTCCAGACGCCATGTTTCAGCTCCTTCCACAGATGTTCAATAGGATTTAGATCGGGGCTCATAGAAGGCCACTTCAGAATAGTCCAATGTTTTCCTCTTCACCATTCTTGACTGTTTTTAGCTGTGTGTTTTGGCTCATTATCCTGTTACAGACCCATGACCTGTGACTGAGACCAGGCTTTGTGACACTGGGCAGCACATTTCTCTCTAGAATACCTTGATAGTCATGAGATTTCATTGAACCTGCACAGATTCAGACAACCTGTTCCAGATGCAGCAAAGCAGCCCCAGAACATAACAGATCCTCCATGTTTCACAGTAGGGACAGTTTTCTTTTCTTCATATGCTTCATTTTGGCGACTGTGAACATAGAGCTGATGTGCCAAAAAGTTCCAGTTTTGTCTCATCTGTCCAAAGGACATTCTCCCAGAAGCTTTGTGGCTTGTCAACATACAGTTTGGCAAATTCCAGTCCGGCTTTTTTATAATTTGTTTTCAACAATGGTGTCCTCCTTGGTCGACTCCCATGAAGTCCACTTTGGCTCAAACGACGGATGGTAGATCTAACACTGATGTACCTTGACCTTGGAGTTCACCTTTAATGTCTTCAGAGGTTGTTCTGGGCTCTTTTCTTACCATTCCTATTATCCATCTTTTCCATTTGTCATCAATCTTCCTCCTGCAGCCACATCCAGAGAGGTGTCTACAGTCCCATGGATCTTAAATTTCTGAATAATATGTGCAGCTGTAGTCACAGGAACATCAAGCTGCTTGGAGATGCTCTTACAGCCTTTACCTTTAACAGGCTTGTCTATAATTTTCTTTCTAATCTCCTGAGACAACACTCTCCTTGGCTTCCTCTGGTTCATGTTTAGTGTGGTACACACCATGTCACCAAACAGCACAGTGACTACTGTAACCCTATAAATAGGCCGACTGACTGATTACAAGTTTGTAGACACCTGTGATGCTAATTAGAGGACACACCTTGATTGAACATGTCCCTATGGTCACATTATTTTCAGTCTTTTCTAGGGGTACCATCATTTTTGTCCAGGCCTGTTTCATGAGTATATTTTTAAAAATAATTCTATTAAACCACGGTTCAAAAGCAATGTCTGATTTTTACTGGTTAATTTTCATTGAATTTTTATTCATTATTACTTTTGTCAAATTCAAGGTATTTCTGTGACCATTGTGGGTTTTTCTTTCATTAACTGAGGAGTACCAACATATTTGTCCACGTGTGCACATGTCGGTGTATATAGTAGCCTTTATGTTAGCCTATAGGCTGAATTTTACATTGTTGATGGAGACGACTGATGCTGGACAACAATGGAGAGGTGCTAAGTGGAATACAGTTTGAGTTCCCAGAAGCAACCACTCCTTGAAGGCCAATGAAGGTTTTTTTAAGCAGACCAATAAAGATCTAAGAAGGAAACTACATAAGTTAACCACATGACTGTGCTTATGCTTGAGTAAAATAATGATTTTCATAGGTTAATATGTATTTTGAAGTAATGATTTTCATAGAGTAGAATGAAATGTTTGAAATAAAAATTGTATGATTTTAGGAGATGATGATTAAAAGAACGATTATAAGTAGTAAATACTGTGTATGAAGAGGAGAAGTTGATTTTAAACTGCGCACTTCCAAGAAAGAGGAACTAAGGATGAGTCAACACTGGAAAGTTCTGGACCAAGGAAGAATGTGTGCACAGTACCAACTATGGTTAGAGGAAACACATGAAGGAAGTGTTGTTCAATATGAAGTTCTACAGGGACGGTTCCTGTGGTCAAAACAAAGATTCATGATGAGTCAAAATGAACAGAAAGTTCCTGCAGTGGAAAACAGACTAATGTTGGAATCTCTAATGAACATCATGGACCTTCAGCTGGTGTTTGTCTCTGTGTGATAAAGTGAGAGTTAACTGTTGATGTTGATCCACAGAGTGGAGCAGCAGAACTCAGAGGTTCCCAGAGCTCAGTCTGTCCAGCAGCATCACCTGGACTCCATATTCATGGTGAGTTCATGGACAACAAGTTGTTCTCCATCTGCTGTGTTCAGGCGTCTCCATGCTGCTCTTTGTAGACCAGTGGACTGTCAGTGTGTCCAACATGGATCTGATGTTTGGCTCCATGATTTGACTCTGATGGACTCATTGACACATTTCTCTGTTCCAGCTGCTGGAGGACAACATGGTGACTTTTGTGAAGAAGGAGCTGAAGAAGATGCAGAAGGTTGTGAGTCCAGATTACCCAGAATGCTCAGAGAGTCAGAGGGAGGAGGAGGAGGAGTTGGAGGGTGATGATGAAGATGAGAGGAGCAGCAGAGAGATGTTTGAGCAGATCACAGTGTTGTTCCTGAGGAGGATGAAGCAGGAGAAGCTGGCTGACTGTCTGCAGAGCAGTAAGAGGATTTGTGTAAAGACTGAAGCTGCTGATCAACAGAACATTTACTAAAGTCTCAGAATATCTTCACACAATCAGTCTTTAGGAGGATGAACTGCTGCAATGTTTACTGTCATTTATTCATTGATCTCATGTTGTTCCTTCATTCAGAACTTGCTGCTGCAGTTTGTGGACGTGAACTTAAACGTGGTCTGAAGAAGTTCCAGAGAGTGTTTGAGGGCATCGCTAAAGCAGGACAGAAGACCCTCCTGAATGAGATCTACACAGAGCTGTACATCACAGAGGGAGGGACTGCAGAGGTCAATGATGAACATGAGGTCAGACAGATTGAAGCAGCATCCAGGAAAGCAGACAGAGCAGAAAGAAGCATCAGACCAGAGGACATCTTTAGAGGCTCACCTGGAAGAGATGGACCAATCAGAACAGTGATGACACAGGGAGTGGCTGGCATCGGGAAAACAGTGTTAACACAGAAGTTGACTCTGGACTGGGCTGAAGACAAAAGCAACCAGGACATCCACTTCATGTTTCCATTGACTTTCAGAGAGCTGAATGTGCTGAAAGAGAGAAAGTTCAGTTTGGTGGAACTTGTTCATCACTTCTTCAGTGAAACCAAAGCAGCAGGAATGTGCAGCTTTGAAGACTTCCAGGTTGTGTTGATCTTTGACGGTCTGGATGAGTGTCGCCTTCCTCTGGACTTCCACAACAATGAAGTCCTGACTGATGTTACAGAGTCCACCTCAGTGGATGTGCTGCTGACAAACCTGATCAGGGGGAATCTGCTTCCCTCTGCTCGCCTCTGGATAACCACACGACCTGCAGCAGCCAATCAGATCCCTCCTGACTGTGTGGACATGGTGATGGAGGTCAGAGGGTTCACCGACCCACAGAAGGAGGAGTACTTCAGGAAGAGATCCAGAGATGAGGAGCAGGCCAGCAGCATCATCTCCCACATGAAGAAGTCACGAAGCCTCCACATCATGTGCCACATCCCAGTGTTCTGCTGGATCACTGCTACAGTTCTGGAGGAGCTGCTGAGAAGCAGAGAGGGAGGAGATCTGCCCAGAACCCTGACTGAGATGTTCATCCACCACCTGGTGGTTCAGACCAAAGTCATGAAGGTCAAGTATGATGGAGGAGCTGAGACAGATCCACACTGGAGTCCAGACAGCAGGAGGATGATTGAGTCTCTGGGAAAACTGGCTTTTGAGCAGCTGCAGAAAGGAAACCTGATCTTCTATGAGTCCGACCTGACAGAGTGTGGCATCGATTTGAGAGCAGCCTCAAAGTACTCAGGAGTGTTCACACAGATCTTTAAAGAGGAGAGAGGACTGTACCAGGACAAGGTGTTCTGCTTCGTCCATCTGAGCGTTCAGGAGTTTCTGGCTGCTCTTCATGTCCATCAGACCTTCATCAACTCTGGAATCAACCTGCTGGAAGAACAACAACTAACAACATCTCGTTGGTCTAAACTGTTTCAGAGTAAATCAGCATGTTTCTACCAGAGAGCTGTGGACGAGGCCTTGCAGAGTCCAAACGGACAACTGGACTTGTTCCTGCGCTTCCTCCTGGGTCTGTCACTGCCGACCAATCAGAATCTCCTACGAGGCCTGCTGACACAGACAGGAAGTCTCTCACAGACCAATCAGGAAACAGTGGAGTACATCAAGAAGAAGATCAGTGAGAACGTGTCTGCAGAGAGAAGCATCAATCTGTTCCACTGTCTGAATGAACTGAAGGATGTTTCTCTAGTGGAGGAGATCCAACAGTCCCTGAGATCAGGACATCTGTCCACAGATAAACTGTCTCCTGCTCAGTGGTCAGCTCTGGGCTTCATCTTACTGTCATCAGAAGAACATCTGGACGTGTTTGACCTGAAGAAATACTCTGCTTCAGAGGAGGTTCTTCTGAGGCTGCTGCCAGTGGTCAAAGCCTCCAAGAAAGTTCTGTAAGTAGTTGGAGACTGAAGATACTTTTAATTTTGCTGCTGTTTCATCAGTATAATCTGCTTTTTGTCTCTTCAGACTGAGTGGCTGTAATCTGTCAGAGAGAAGCTGTGGAGCTCTGTCCTCAGTCCTCAGCTCCCAGTCCTCCAGTGTGACAGAGCTGGACCTGACTAACAACAACCTGCAGGATTCAGGAGTGGAGAGTCTTTCTGCTGGACTGGAGAGTCCACACTGTAAACTGGAAGCTCTCAGGTCAGGACTCATCAACCTGTTCAACTGATGACCATTTAAAATGTGTTTTTATTCATGATGAACAGAACAGCTGAGGTGGGAGGTTTTCTGTATTTCTATGACTCACATCAGTTCTGTTACTGACCTTTAGCTCTAGTTTCTCTTAATGAGGCCTCTTCCACGACAGGAACTTAACGACCTGGAACCTGCATCACAGAACCAGAACCTGTAAGAACCTGTACAGTCTTGGTTCCAGGTTCTCGTTTAGTTTTCACTGTTTAACAAAATAGAATGTTCCAGATAGACGTCAATGAAAAGGAAACACCAGAACAAACCTTTAGTGTTTGATGTTTGTTCGATGACTAAACTCTGCAGTTCAGCTGTTGGACAAGAAGCAGGAAGGAGAAGATGTGGAGAACAATGTTCAAATGTTTGACCACCTGAACAGTCCACCTTCTCACCAGCAGAGATTCTGATTTATCCTGATGACTCTGTGATTCCTGATCACCTGATAGGTGGACTTACTGCTAGTGTTGTAGTTGAGACCACCTAAACTGATACCAAGACATGGCTGAGACCACAGTGTGTCGAGGCCAAGACGAAGCAAGACAGAGTCAAGACTGAGACCACACCAAATTTCACTTAACCATTTTATTCAACAGTTATTCAGTGTAGTTTTTAGGCAAGTATAAGGTTTCCTGTAATACTCTTGTCTGCAGCTATAAACAAACAATATGAAACCTTTCAAACAAATATTTCATAGTTTCTATTGTCTGTCAGCACCTTCAGTGTCAATTTGTGCAGCTGAGGAAAACTTTCATTTTTTTGCCCAAAAGACAAGTTCATTGTCAGTGTTGGAGTCTGGCTTCAAAGTTCTTTCCAATCTGTGTTCCAATACTTGAATCCTGGGTGAAGTTGTGTTTCTTGTGAGCCTTGTAGTGGGACAGAAGGCGTGGGCATTTGGCTGGTGGTGAATCACTGGATAGATAAACATTCATGGCTCCTGATTCTGTTGCATCTTCTTCACTGTTCATTATGTTCTCCACTTCTGTGGTCAAAGTGTCTGAAAAACATAAACAAAGACACACAAAAATATTAAGGTCCTGGTAGGTTATATATAAAGACCATGTCAGATTCAAGAGATCATCAATTTTATAGTATTTTTATGACAACAATGAATATAGTTTAAACACTTTATGACTATTTTAGGGTTTTTAAATGGTATAATATTTTCAGCAGTATAGAATGTAGACTAACCTGTCAGTGACTTCTTCACTTCATCTCTTGCCTTCTTCACTGATGTTGCATTTCCTCCAATGGTAACGTCCAGATCCATCCAACTTAGTCCAAACTGTGGATCCAGCAGGGGAACCAAAAAGTACACTTTATAGTCAAAGGTTCCTCTCTTTCACTTTCTTTTGCCATGTTTGTTTTTGTAAAGATTCCAGAGAATCTTCTCATCAGAGACTGCTGGAGGGCCTTGACTAAAGGTCAGCACTGCAAAGTGTTTAAAATGTCCATTTTCCAAAAATGGAAGCAGCACACTACATCCAACTATTTAATGTTTGCCAATGGCTTCAGTGATGCTCGCTGCCTTGGTGAATGTAGACTGTAGACCTGAACTCTTCTGTGTCAAGGATCACAAAGTTTGCTGCTATCTTTCTCGTGCCCCGCCTTGTACTCCAACAATCTGTAAATTATAAAGACATCTGGTCATATAACAATGAATCATATCTAAAAAGAATCTTATTCACAGTGTAAGATGAACAGAAAAGAAAGCTTTATGAATTCATGAAACATCTACATGTACCATATTAAAAACACAAATGAATGAATCAGCACAATACATAACAGGAGCATTATGGCAGCCATGTTTTTCAAATAGTTACACAAAGATATGATATTAAATGACCACACCAGTTCATTTTCTTACTTTAACAGTGGCATTACAGTCATTTTCAGAAAGGGGATAGGTGTGTATTTTTTTCTTTTAAGTACACCCAGTGAAGGAAAGATTGTGTGACTGAACAAGCCATAGAAGAGGGAACTCACAACGCTAAAACTGTGATATAGAAATATTAAGTTTAATTTATATTCAGCTTACACATTTATTCTGCAATCATGTGTTTTAATTCTAAAAATTGGCACTAAAATGAAGTGTGTATGTTGCCAGGCCAAGTTGCATACGTGAGACGTACCTTTTTCATAGACAGGGAGCATCATTTGAGCTGGACACTCCTCTGTCACATCAGTAGTTCTCTCATCCAAGTGAGCAGCAGCAGCACGGCAGAGCTGACATTAGCTAACGTTGATGTAAAATAATCAAAGCTTCATGTGGTCTTTCTCATTATTGTTCATGAGAAGCGTAAGCCCAACTTCAAATAGTACCACATGCCTTTTCTTTATATATATACAGTGCCTTGTGAAAGTATTCGGCCCCCTTGAACTTTTCAACCTTTCGCCACATTTCAGCCTTCAAACATAAAGATATAAAATTTTAATTTTTTGTCAAGAATCAACAACAATTGGGACACAATCTTGAAGTGGAACGAAATTTATTGGATATTTTATACTTTTTTAACAAATAAAAAACTGAAAAGTGGGGTGTGCAATATTATTCGGCCCCTTTACTTTCAGTGCAGCAAACTCACTCCAGAAGTTCAGTGAGGATCTCTGAATGATCCAATGTTGTCCTAAATGACTGGTGATGATAAATAGAATCCACCTGTGTGTAATCAAGTCTCCGTATCAATGCACCTGCTCTGTGATAGTCTCAGGGTTCTGTTTAAAGTGCAGAGAGCATCATGAAGACCAAGGAACACACCAGGCAGGTCCCAGATACTGTTGTGGAGAAGTTTAAAGCCGGATTTGGATACAAAAAGATTTCCCAAGCTTTAAACATCTCAAGGAGCACTGTGCAAGCAATCATATTGAAATGGAAGGAGTATCAGACCACTGCAAATCTACCAAGACCTGGCCGTCCCTCTAGACTTTCACCTCGAACAAGGAGAAGACTGATCAGAGATGCAGCCAAGAGGCCCATGATCACTCTGGATGAACTGCAGAGATCTACAGCTGAGGTGGGAGAGTCTGTCCATAGGACAACAATCAGTCGTACACTGCACAAATCTGGCCTTTATGGAAGAGTGGCAAGAAGAAAGCCATTTCTCAAAGATATCCATAAAAAGTCTGGTTTGAAGTTTGCCACAAGCCACCTGGGAGACACACCAAACATGTGGAAGAAGGTGCTCTGGTCAGATGAAACCAAAATCCAACTTTTTGGCCACAATGCAAAACGATATGTTTGGCGTAAAAGCAACACAGCTCATCACCCTGAACACACCATCCCCACTGTCAAACATGGTGGTGGCAGCCTCATGGTTTGGGCCTGCTTTTCTTCAGCAGGGACAGGGAAGATGGTTAAAATTGATGGGAAGATGAATGGAGCCAAATACAGGAGCATTCTGGAAGAAAACCTGTTGGAGTCTGCAAAAGACCTGAGACTGGGACGGAGATTTATCTTCCAACAGGACAATGATCCAAAACATAAAGCCAAATCTACAATGGAATGGTTCACAAATAAACGTATCCAGGTGTTAGAATGGCCAAGTCAAAGTCCAGACCTGAATCCAATCCAGAATCTGTGGGCAGAGCTGAAGACTGCTGTTCACAAACGCTCTCCATCCAACCTCACTGAGCTCCAGCTGTTTTGCAAGGAAGAATGGGCAAGAATTTCAGTCTCTTTATGTGCAAAACTGATAGAGACATACCCCAAGCGACTTGCAGCTGTAATTGCAGCAAAAGGTGGCGCTACAAAGTATTAATGCAAGGGGGCCGAATAATATTGCACGCCCCACTTTTCAGGTTTTTATTTGTTAAAAAAGTATAAAATATCCAATAAATTTCGTTCCACTTGTTGTTGATTCTTGACAAAAAATTAAAATTTTGTATCTTTATGTTTGAAGGCTGAAATGTGGCGAAAGGTTGAAAAGTTCAAGGGGGCCAAATACTTTCACAAGGCACTGTATGTTATACACATGCGGTGTGTAAGCTTCGTCAAAATCTCTGGTAGCCCGTACAAAAAACTACTGGTACTTCACGTTGTTTACATAAAATAAAAAAATAAATATAACTTCTCAGGAAGTAAATTTCTTTGAATGAGCTCTTCTCTTACGACCTGCTTACCATTAGAATTGAAATAATCAGTCTTTCATTACAAAAAAAGTCAGTCTCTATTCATCTTTACAATCACAACTTAGTTGAACTCGATGTCCATCTACATCAACTCATCAACATCTTCAAATTGTGCCAGTCTCTTAAGCCTAGCAACGACATCTTCCTCTGCGCTGGAGATTCGCTTCAGGTCTATTTTCTGCGCCGCCGCTTCAAAACCTCGTAAATTCAATGTCGTTGAGAAAGCACCAGACAGGAAGTTAAACCGGAACTTTCAAAATAAAACGCAATGCACGACCTCGGACGTAAATTTTTTCCTATATGTTGTTATTACACCTCCGGAGGCACGAGCATCAGGTCAACAGGGTCCCAGATACAACACGACGCCATGGACGAAGAGAAATTACCGTTTTTATATAGAATAAACCATACAAAATTAACTATTGGATAAAGAAAATCACTCATTTGAGATCAAAACATAAATCATGTACTCAACCATGCTAGAAGTATAAATCACAGAGCAATGTGGCTGGGTCAAGCTGAGCGACCTTGTAGAAGCAAAATGAGGTGTGGTTAATTTATTTTCTGTTCATTTCATGTGTTTTTATCGCGTGATATCGCTGTTCACACGAGAGCCTCTCTGAGGAGCAGCCCTCACCATTCGGACGGCGCGCCGCTGCGCTGCGCTTGCTGTGTGCTTTGACTTTCGAAGCAAGACGGCGGCGCTTCGTTCCGTTGCGCGGCGCGATCGCGTTATGTGGAAATTCGGGGTAAGACCTTCAAAAAGTGGTCTGGAGACTGATGTCTAGTCCCACAACACTACTTATAGCGGCCCCTTGGGTTCATCAATCAAGATGCAGAGAGTTTCAAACTTGTGTCGATTTATTTCTTACTCTCAACGAGCACCATGTACGATAAGCACCGTGAAAACTACAGAAAAAAACAGAAGAAATACAAAATGCTTCGCTGTAGTTTCACAAATAATTCACACATAAATCATGTTCACACTGATCATGTTTACAATCAATACAAATAATTATAACCAAATAATAACAACGAAATATTAAATGAAATGTTTTTAAAGCTATTCTGACATACAGTATATCAAATACAATATGCTGTTATTGTTCACAGAGAGAATGTGTTGCTTTTATCCTAATGACATGCAGCTTTACTCATAAATAAATGAAGTAATGGCATTCTCCTTTTTCTTAAATAAAATATGTTACTCATCTGATAATAATGCACACTTTACATTTCCATACCTCATTCTGTCTCCAAGGGCTCTAAAGAGTTTCATCCATCAGCTAGCATGTTCTCTAGCTCGATACACACACCTCACTGTTCAGAACTACAAACAATATAAAATACTGAGGTCAATCACAATGTCAGCTCTTTCCTCATAGAATTCAAACAGACAAATATAATGCATGACGAGTGTTTTTACACATTTTTTTACCGTTACTCTGATGATACGTCAGAACAACGTTGTGAAGAGAAAGAAACAGGAAATTCAGCATCACAGAAACATCAGAAGAAGAAACACGCTCTCCACAAAATAAAAGCGGAACAGACCACAAGGTGGCGCTGCAGGACTAAATGATTCAGGATTCAGGATTCAGATTCAGATAACTTTATTTATCCCCTTGGGGCAATTCAGTTTGCAGACATGGGTTGCAGCAGGACAGGACATTAAACATACATTCCACATACATTTAACTTGGATCTGTCAAAGGTCAGGTGAAGGGTCCAGTAATAAAGTGCACCAGTGACAAAGTGCACAATATCCATACATACCTAAAATGCATTAAAAACTACAAAACAACACTGTCACTGTCATTTAAAAGCCTGATGGTGGAAGGAATAAAAGAGTTGGCGTATCGGTTTGTTTTCCTACTGGGAGCGAGATAGCGCCTCCCAGAGGGCATCAACGCAAACCTGTGTTTCAGTCCATGGTCAGGGTGGGCAATAATACTCTTAGCTTTGTGGAGCACCTGCCTGCTCCATAGAGAATGTAGATCAGTAGTCTGCACACCCATGACCCTAGCACAAGTTTGAACAATGCTGGACTGTTTTTATTTTTTACCTACAGCCCATGAAACCATGATATAAAAGAAAAGGTTAAAAGACTCTCGATAAAAGAACGATGAAAGACAAATAAAATGGGTTTAGATACATTAAAAGAGTTCAGGTTCCACAGCAGGTAAATACGTTGTTGGGCTTTTATTGAAATGACCTCCATGTTTTTATCAAACTTGAGGTCGGAGTCGAATATTTTGCCCAAGTATCTGTAGGCGTCTACGATTTCGACCTCTTCTTTGTTTATAATGCTGACTTCCTGTTTTGCAGGTTTTTTCCTGAAGTCGTTTATCATGTCTTTTGTTTTAGTAACATTGAGATCAAGATAATTGTCGTCGCACCATGTGAAGAAATTAGACAGGGCTCTGCCATGCCCTGATTCAGAACCCTGTTAAAGGGACAACAGAACACTGTTGTCTGAAAACGTGACCAGATACCTCCCCTCCTGACTGGTTCTGCAGGCGTCTGTATGCATAATGTACAGTAGAACACAGCCCTGAGGTGAACCAGTGCTGGAGGTGACACAGCCGGACATTTGGCTATTCACTAAAACTCTATCAGTTAAAAAGTTTAAAAGCAACAATAAAATCTGCTCCGAGAGGTTAAAATACGATGCTAAACGTCCAGTTAAAATATGTGGCTGCATCTTATTAAAAGCAGAAGAGAAATCAGCAAAAAAAACTCTGACATGGGACCAGGGTTTTTCTCGATGTTCATAAATTTTATCCAAAATAAAAATCTTGGCATCATCCACTCCTTTTCCTGCCTGATATGCAAACTGCAATGGATCAAGCTTGCCATCAATAAGGCCAAGAATCATTTCTTTGAGGATTTTCTCAAAGTTTTTCATCACAAGAGATGTGAGATCTATGGGCCTGAATTCATTCAGTTCTTTAGGCTGTTTACATTTAGGCAGGGGAATGATGTTGGAGGTTTTCTACAGTTTAGGGATATATCCGCTGTTTAGACACAATTGAAACAGTTATGTGAAGACCCCACTGAGCTGTTCAGAACAGTTGTGCAATGTTCTGCCACAGATGGAACCAGGGCCAGCAGCTTTATGGACATTCACCTTTCTTAGATGTTTGGTGACACTTTCCTGAGCTATCACCAGGTCATTTATCTTATTATGTTCAAAAACCTTTTTGAGGTTTGAAAAATTTTCATACAGGTCAGTCCTCTCAAACCTACTGAGGAATAAGTTAAAAGCATTAGGGAGATCCCTGTCATTTATACCATTTATACTGATGATCTGTTTGGGCTCACAGTCCCAGTGGTTGATGGATGCCATGGATTTAATGCCCTTCCAGGCTCCTCTAAGGTCACCCCTAGCATACTGATTTTCAATCTTATTTCTACAATTCATTTTTGTTTTCTTTATTTCATTTTAAACTTTCCTTGAGACAGCCTGTCTTTCTAAAAGATCACCAGAGAAAAATATTTGTTTCTTTTTGTTAATGACAGATTTAAGTTCCTTTGTTATCCATGGTTTGTTGTTAGGATACATAATCACTTTTTTAGTCTGAATTTCAGAGTCTGTACAGAAAGTGATATAGGAAGAGATAGTATCTGTCAGTTCATCCATGTTGTCACATGCATTTGATAGAGACATACCCCAAGCGACTTGCAGCTGTAATTGCAGCAAAAGGTGGCGCTACAAAGTATTAATGCAAGGGGGCCGAATAATATTGCACACCCCACTTTTCAGGTTTTTATTTGTTAAAAAAGTTTAAAATATCCAATAAATTTCGTTCCACTTCACAATTGTGTCCCACTTGTTGTTGATTCTTGACAAAAAATAAAAATTTTATATCTTTATGTTTGAAGCCTGAAATGTGGTGAAAGGTTGAAAAGTTCAAGGGGGCCGAATACTTTCACAAGGCACTGTATGTTATACACATGCGGTGTGTAAGCTTCGTCAAAATCTCTGGTGGCCCGTACAGGAAAATACGGGCCACCAACTCCTGCCAAATCTCATTTTTAACTTCCCTTGAGCAGGGCCGTAGCCAGGATTTTGGAATAGGTGAGGTCCATGATTCGCGCGCAAGGTGCGCACCGAAAATTTTTCAATGTTTTTTAAAAATATTTATTTTTATATATTTTTTTTAGGCTACAAGTCACACAAGATGTTTGTTGTTTAAATATCTTTTAATGATGTGAAATCAGCATTTTCCAAACAAAAATGTATATTTTTTCAAAAAAACAAATCAACTTTTTACATCAAAGGCTAGCTGAATCCTCCTGTGACCAGAGGCATCCCACCGTTGAAGGATATTCTCCCGGTTCACCTCCACTTTCTGATGCACATGCATCATCGCCAGGCCTGTCAGTCTGTCGTTGGACATGGTAGATCTAAGCCATGTCTTTAGTCTTCGCATGGCTGAGAATGACCTCTCACAGGCACAAGTCGTCACTGGCAAGGTCAGAAAAATCTTCAACATACATTGTATGTTGTCTGATGAGCCAGGCGCTCATCAAAAAAAAAAAAAAAACAACAAAAAAAACAAAACGCCGGACGCGCTCTCCGCTGTGGATAAAAGTAATTAAACTCTTTGATCAGATGATCTGACAGGCCGAACTAGTGCCGAATTATCTAAAAAAAAAAACATATTGTGGTCACCTTGGTGTAGCTGGGCGGGGATGTGGTCTACAAAGTGCTAATAATAAAAACACTAGTTTTTGAACGGGGTTTGGCCCGCTGCCAAGCGCGTCACAGGGCGCATTTGCGGGTACGTGCATCAGCTTATCAAACAGCTTTTCACCGCAACACGCACACAGGCACAAACACAACACAAAGCCCATGGATGTTTACCACAATTTACAATTTACAAGCACGTTTCACAGAGAGGTTTCAAGTTTTTATGAGTTTATGTTTTATTCAGTTGGGCATATTTGGCGAAAAAAAAAAAAACTCGGAAAAAATAGGTGAGGTCCGGACCTCGCTGACCTCATACCTGGCTATGGCCATGCCCTTGAGACAGCCTGTCTTTCTAAAAGATCACCAGAGAAAAATATTTGTTTCTTTTTGTTAATGACAGATTTAAGTTCCTTTGTTATCCATGGTTTGTTGTTAGGATACATAATCACTTTTTTAGTCTGAATTTCAGAGTCTGTACAGAAAGTGATATAGGAAGAGATAGTATCTGTCAGTTCATCCATGTTGTCACATGCATTAAAGAAACAGTCCCAGTCAGTGCACTCTAAAGACGCCTGAAGACTGGCTATGTACTCCTTAGTCCAAACTTTGACCGTCCTATCTTCCCTTTCCAACCGCCTGAAGGACGGCTCAGACACAGGAACTAAGTACACACTGTTATGATAAGATGCACCAAAGGAGGGCAGAGTCATTGATTTATATGCTCCTGGTATAGAGCCATAACAGAGGTCAAGAGTAGTGTTCCTCCTCCTCGGCTCTTCCCAGTTGCCTCCAGGTCCTGGTCCAGACGTATGGGGCTTCCGAATCCAGGTAGACTTAGGTCAGAGTCTTGATCCCCTTCCGACAGTCACGTTTCAGTGAAAGCAAGCGCACAAGTGTCCATAAATTCCCTTCTGAACTTGGTGTGAGTCTCCAACTGATCCATCTTGTTCCTGATGGACTGGACGTTTGACAGCAGGACAGAGGGGAGAGGTGGAAGCTTATGGCGATGGTCCAGCCGAAATGTTTTTAATCTTCGACGAAAGCCGCCTCTCCTGCCTCTTTTTCGGCATTTAGTCCTTTGTTCTGGTCTACAGAGCTCCATAAGGATGTTTGGTGCCCTGATTTCATGTCCGTAGCGATAGGAGAAAGTCAAGGCTGTAAGTGACACGAGCGCAGACCTCAGGCTCCCCAGCATGACAGTCACAAAAGAGCAAAATTACGCCCAACAGTGCGTAAATCTCGGGTCTTTTTGCCCACATCCTGAACATTGACAGTTCCACCACTCACTCACGAAAGAACACACCATGGGTGATAAAAAAAACAGACATAAAAATGTTAAAAAAGCACACTTGCTGCGAACAACAGGGTCGCACACTCAGGAGCATTAATGTCTTGTTAACACATTAAAACAATACTGGATAGGAGAACATTAATGCAGTTTATCAGACATTTACACTGCTTACTGCTGCTGTATTCTGGACATAGTGGGATGTATTTGTTGGTAAATTCACTGCTGCCTTTTCAACAGGACAGAAAATACTGCACTTAATGTTTTACTTCTTTTCTTGTCTTTGTCTCTTCAGACTGAGTGGCTGTAATCTGTCAGAGAGAAGCTGTGGAGCTCTGTCCTCAGTCCTCAGCTCCCAGTCCTCCAGTGTGACAGAGCTGGACCTGACTAACAACAACCTGCAGGATTCAGGAGTGGAGAGTCTTTCTGCTGGACTGGAGAGTCCACACTGTAAACTGGAAGCTCTCAGGTCAGGACTCATCAACCTGTTCAGCTGATGACCATTTAAAATGTGTTTTTATTCATGATGAACAGAACAGCTGAGGTGGGAGGTTTTCTGTATTTCTATGACTCACATCAGTTCTGTTACTGACCTTTAGCTCTAGTTTCTCTTAATGAGGCCTCTTCCACTACAGGAACTTAAAAACCTGGAACCTGCATCACAGAACCAGAACCTGTAAGAACCTGTACAGTCTTGGTTCCAGGTTCTGTTTTAGTTTCCACTGTTTTACAAATGGAATCTTTCAGACAGACGCCAATGACAGACTTCAGGTCTGTCAGAAATGATGGAGTGAAGCAGCAGCCCTGCAGGTGAGGACAGTCATCATGACTGTTGATAAGCAGTGTCCTCATGTCCTCTGGTCTGTGGGTAAGGTCAGTCCAGTCTTCCTGCTGCTGATGGCTGAGTCCCTTCAACTGAAGTGTTGGTGAAGGATAGAACATCCATCCAACCTGTGGTGAGCTTCATGGTCTCTCTGCTCTCCCTGAAGAGGAGCTACACCCTCATAGGGACCCTATGACCTTTTTCAGATGTGAGGCTGTTAAAGGTTGTTGGTTCCTTTCAGACTGTAGGGACTGAGAGCCAATCACTGGGCAGCAGAGTGTCTCCTGAGACTGAGAGAGAATGAAGAGTCCAGCTCACTGACGCTATGAGGAGTCCAGACTTCATCAAGAGTGGAGATAAACATTTGAAACACATGAGTTTGGAGATCCTTAGTCTGGTTCCAGTGGGATTCATGTGTGAGTGAAAACCAAAGCCTGAGTCTCAACAGCACAAGAAGAAACAAGAAAAGCACTCATGGAGCGCAGTACTCCACCAACACTGTTCATTCCCCCATATGGCATTGTCAGAAATGCAGCATATTTTTGTAGAAATGCAGCATTTTATTACTATTGTTATTACTGATGATCAGAAATGACGGCACTATAGAATGTGTCCATTAAATATAGATGTACCCACAAAGAAAATGAACTAAGCACAGACATGTGTTATGTATGTGTACGTTACGTACGGATATTGAATTGTGTGACCTACATATGTGTAAATTATTCTTACAAAGGTCTGTTGATCAGTTCATCACTTTCTGCAAGGCTTTGTTTTGCTAGTGTTAAAACAACCGTTCCCTCCATGCTTTTATTTTGAAGGTGTATTTTTCATGTTACTGGCTTTTATTTTTCCACCATTGCCGTGGCACAGGAAGTGTTTATGTAATAAGCGGTGTCTTGACATGAGGAAGAAGCTGCAGAAAAGTCTGAAAATTCACATAAGGATGGAAGGACAACTCAGAAACACCCTCACAATTTAATCAATTGTTTCTTGAATCATTTCCAATGGATAAGTCAGTAGTAGGATCACAATCATGTGACCGTCATCAGGCAGCTGATGCAGCGTTCACTTCTTGTCATGGTTACAGTGACGCCGTGCCGGCCGCTATCTTTCAGTGGAAATCCTGAACAAATCCATGGATCCAGTCTATAAGCTGCATCACTGCCAAAATCTAATGAGGTGGTCCTTGTGTCATTTCTGACCT